>NW_004443977.1:2560858-2595687 GCF_000243295.1 Trichechus manatus latirostris | reverse complement strand
ATCTTCACAGCCTGTGAGTGGAGCCCTGCTCTCTGACCTGCCAATCTTGGGTTTGCCAGCCCCTGCAGCTACATGAATCAGTAAAAACCTTGTGGTCTTGCCTGCCTATCTTATAATTCGTCAACCTTCACAGCCTGTGAGCAGGAGCTCTGCTCTCCGACCTGCCAATCTTGGGCTTGCCAGCTTGAGATGTTTCCTTGATATAAATCTCTCTCTCTATATATATTTATACGTGTTACTGGTTTGACTTCTCTAGAGAATCCAGCCTAAGACACTCTGGTAATACCACTTATAAATAGAGCAATTATATGAAGAATCAGTTAGAACTGCATACATACACACACAAAAAAAGATTTGCAGAAAGGAAATAATCAGACTTTTCGGGGATTACTGGATACTGGCTCTGAGCTGACACTAATTCCGGGAGACCCAAAATGTCACTATGGCCCACCAGTCAGAGTGGGGGCATATGGAGGTCAGGTTATTATCAGAGTCTTGGCTCATGTCTGTCTCACAGTAGGTTCAGTTGGTCCCTGAACCCATCCTGTAGTGATTTCCCCAGTTCCAGAATGCATAATTGGAATAGATATATTCAGCAACTGGCAGAACCCCCACATTGGCTCCCTGACAAATAGAGTAAGGGCTATTATGATAGAAAAAGCCAAGTGGAAGCCATTAGAATTGCCCCTACTTAGGAAAATAGTAAACCAAAAGCAATAACACTGTTCCTGGAGGGATTGAAGAAATTACTGCCACCATCAAGGATGTGAAGGATGCAGGGGTGGTGATTCCCACCACATCCCCATTCAACTCGCCTATTTGGCCTGTGCAAAAAACAGATGGATCTTGGAGAATGACAGTAGCTTATCGAAAACTTAACCAGGTGGTGACTCTAATTGCAGCTGCTGTTCCAGATGTAGTTTCACTGCTTGAGCAAATTAATACATCTCCTGGTACCTGGTATACAGCTGTTGATCTGGCTAATGGCTTTTTCTCCGTACCTGTTTCAAAGAACCACCAGAAGCAGTTTACCTTTAGCTGACAAGGCCAGCAATATACCTTCACTTGCCTACTTCAGAGCTACATCAACTCTACAGCCCTTTTTCATAATTTAGTCCACAGGGACCTTGATCGCCTTTCCCTTCCACAAGACGTCACACTGGTCCATTACATTGATGACATTATGCTGATTGGACCTAGTAAGGAAGAAGTGTCAATGACTCTGGACTTACTGGTAAAACATTTGTGTGCTAGAGGGTGGGAAATTAATCCCACAAAAATTCCAGCACCTTCCACATTAGTGAAATTTCTAGGGATCCAGTGGTGTGGGGCATGTTGAGACATTCCTACTAAAGTGAAGGATAAGTTATTGCGTCTTGCTGCTCCCACAACTAAAAAGGAGGCACAACGCCTAGTGGGCCTCTTTGGATTTTGGAGGCAATATATTCCTCATTTGGGAGTGTTACTCTGGCCTATTTATCAAGTGACTCAAAAAGCTGCTAGTTTTGAGTGGGGACCAGAATAAGAGAAGGCTCTGCCACAGGTTCAGGCTGTTGTGCAAGCCACTCTGCCACTTGGACCATATGATCCAGCTGATCCAATGTGCTTAAAGTGTCAGTGACAGATAGAGATGCTGTTTGGAGGCTTTGGCAGGCCCCTATCTGTGAATCATAGCCCAGACCCTTAGGATTTTGGAGCAAAGCTCTGCCATCCTCTACAGATAACTACTCTCCTTTTGAGAAACAACTTTTGGCTTGTTACTGGGCCTTAGTAGAGCCTGAATGCTTAACCATGGGACACCAAGTCACTCTGAGGCCTGAGCTGCCCGTCATGAAGTGAGTGTTGTCTGACCCACAGCACCATAAAGTTGGATGTGCACAGCAGCACTCTATCATTAAATGGAAGTGGTATATTCGAGATCGGGCCCGCGCAGGACCCAAAGGCACAAGTAAGTTGCATGAGGAAGTGGCCCAAATGCCCATGGTCTCCACTCTTGTCACATTACCTTCCATCTCCCAGTTTGCACCTATGGCCTCATGGGGAGTTCCATATGATCAGTTGACTGAGGAAGAGAAAACTCGTGCGTGGTTTACAGATGGTTCTGTGCGATATGCAGGCACCAGTCAAAAGTGGACTGTGGCAGCACTACGGCCCCTTTCTGGGACTTCCCTGAAGGACAGTGGTGAAGGGAAATCCTCTCAATGGGCAGAACTTCGAGCAGTGCACCTGGTTGTTCACTTTGCTTGGGAGGAGAAATGGCCAGATGTGCAATTATATACTGATTCATGGGCTGTGGCCAATGGTTTGGTTGGATGGTCAGGGACTTGGAAAGAAAATGATTGGAAAATTGTAGACAAGGATTTATAGGGAAGAGTTATGTGGATAGACTTCTCTGAATGGGCCAAAGAAGTGAAGATATTTGTGTCTCATGTGAATGCTCACCAAAGGGTGACCTCAGCAGAGGATGATTTTAACAATCAAGTGGATAGGATGACGTGTTCTGTGGAAACCAGTCATCCTCTTTCCCCAGCTACTCCTGTCATTGCTCAATGGGCTCATGAACAAAGTGGCCATGGTGGTAGGCATGGAGGTTGTGCACAGGCCCAGCAGCATGGACTTCCACTCACCAAGGCAGATTTTGCTACAGCCACTGCTGAGTGCCTAATCTGCCAAGAGCAGAGACCAACACTGAATCCCCGATATGGCACCATCCCTCGAGGTGATCAGCCAGCAACCTGGTGGCAAATTGATTACATTGGACCATTTCCATCATGGAAAGGGGAGCGTTTTGTCCTTACTGGAATAGACACTTACTCTGGATATGGATTTGCCTTCCCTGCACGAAATGCTTCCACCAAAACTACCATCCATGAACTTACAGAATGCCTTATCCATTGTCATGGTGTCCCACACAGCATTGCCTCAGATCAAGGGATTCACTTCACAGCAAATGAAGTGCAGCAGTGGGCCCATGCTCATGGAATTCACTGGTCTAAACCATGTTCCCCATCATCTTGAAGCAGCTGGCTTGATAGAACAATGGAATGGCCTTCTAAAGACACAATTATGGCACCAGCTAGGTGGCAGTACTTTGCAGGGTTGGGGCAGTGTTCTCCAGGAGGCTGTATATGCTTTAAGCTAGCATCCAATATATGGTGCTGTTTCTCCCATAGCCAGGATTCATGGTCCAGGAATCAAGGGATGGAAATGGGAGTGACACCAATCACTGTTACCCCTAGTGACCCACTGGCAAGATTTTTGCTTCCTCTCCCCTCCACCTTATGCTTTGCAGGCCTAGAGGTCTTAGTTCCAAAGGGAGGAATGCTCCCACCTGGAGACATATCACTGATTCCATTGAACTGGAAGTTAAGAATGCCACCTGGCCACTTTGGGCTCCTTATGCCTCTGGATCAACAGGCAAAGAAGGGAATTACCATACTGGCTGGTGTGATTGATCCTGATTACCAACAGGAAATTGGATTGATATTACATAATGGAGGTAAAGAAGAGTATGTCTGAAATGCAGAAGATTCCTTAGGATGTCTCTTAGTACTACCATGCCCTGTGATTAAGGTCAGTGGAAAACTACAGCAACCTAATTCTGACATGACTACTAATGACCCAGACCCTTTAGGAATGAAAGTTTAGGTCACCCACCAGGCAAAGAACCATGACCAGCCAAGGTGCTTGCTGAGGGCAAAGGAATACAGAATGGGTGGTGGAAGAAGGTAGTTCTAAATACCAGTTATGGCCATGTGACCAGTTGTAGAAACGGGGACTGTAATTGCTATGAGTACTTCTGCTTTGTATGTATATTTTTGTTTCCTTCACTTAGAGATATAAGCTATAAACGGAGGTAGTGCGTTTTTGATTGTATGCGTGTTAGTTGTATCGTGTTAGGTGCAAGTATGACTTTCTAATTGTCTTTATTCAGAGATTATGTATGGTTTAAGGAAATGTGTACATGTGCCAAGTTGACAAGGGGTGGACTGTGATCTTTAAGATGGTGTGTCAACTTGACTGGGCCATGATTCTCAGTGTTTTAATGTGATCACTCCCATGACTGAATATACTGTGAGTAGCAAGTCAGATAAAAGGGAGTCTCCTGGGGGGTGTGGCCCACAGCTGAATATAAGCAGACCTTCTGGCTTTTTGCTCACTCTGGATCCTGCGGCTGCCTCTTGTCATCTCATCTCTGGTTCTTAGGACTTGGGTTGTCAGCTTATCTGCCGAACTTGGGATTCCTCGATCTTCACAGCCTGTGAGTGGAGCCCTACTCTCTGACCTGCCAATCTTGGGTTCACCAGCCCCTGCAGCTACATGAATCAGAAGAAATCTTGTGGTCTTGCCTGCCAATCTCAGAATTCGTCAACCTTCACAGCCTGTGAGCGGGAGCTCTGCTCTCCAACCTGCCAATCTTGGACTCGCCAGCTTCTGTGGCTGTGTGACTTGGGAGGGGGCTCTACCCTGATCCACAGACTTGGGACGTTCTAGCCTCTACAATCACATGAGCTGTTTCCTTGATATAAGCCTCTCTCTATATATATATTTATATGCGTTACTGGTTTTGCTTCTCTAGAGAACCCAGCCTAAGACAACCATTATGCTGCTTCTCAGGAAGGTGATTTGTTAAATGGCATCAAGTTATGTAATGAATGGGATCTAACTCTGATAAAAATAAATTTTTAACTAAAATTATTTCTAATTGCATATTTATATTTGAGTCTATAGCATTAGAGTTTGAATATCAAATCTAAACTAAAACAATAACAATATAGAGTATGTTATGTCATTTCTATCAAATTGAAAGTTTATCCAAGGGATTCAAAGTGACCAGCTGAATTTTCAACAGGGATGCACTATACTATATGTTTTGATATTTACTCAAGTCAGTTTCTTTGCTTTGAGTGACCAATAGGATAATTCCTGATGGTTTTAGCTTTTAGAAGGGCTGAAAGAAAAATAACTACTTTTATTCATATATTCATTTAAGAGGAGGAGACTACAATCTACAGTATACAGATATTGTGACTTTCTTCACTGTGTGTATTCCATGCAGGAGGAAGTGTAAAAGATGTGAGATTAGAGTAGTCATCGGTTCCGGCTTTACATACTTATTAGTCATGTGATTTTCAACAAGTTATTTAGCTTCCTGTTTTTATTTCCTCCACTTTAAGATGTAAATGGTAATAATCATGTCTCCCCTCTCTCTTTCCCAGAGAAATTGTATAGATCAGAGAGATAAGGAATATGGATCAGAGGGAATAGTATGTGTGTGTGTGTGTGTATATATATATATATGTGTGTATGTATAAAAGTTTTTGAAAACACAATTCTAGTCATTATTATACATTTCTATATATTGATTAAAGAGTAATTGTGTTTAGACTTTATGTACATGTATTAACATGCCTCTGAATTACCAATTTAGAGTCACAAACACACTCTAATGCTAGGACAATAGAAATTTTCCATCTTAAAACCTTTAATATCCAAACTAGTGTTTTTAATCTAATACTTTCTTATCTAAAGTTACTCTGTATCTCACCATGTACCATCCTTGCAATACTGGGACCTTGAAAGTATTGTAGGATGGGGCTAGATGATCAAATGTTTTCCTTTTCTCAGACAAAACCCCTCTACTGTACCACTTTCAAATTGAGGTGTCTTTCCCCAAAGACAGTCAAAATGATAATTTTTTTGAGACTTTTGGTATTTTCCCTTTTATTCATGTCCTGAGGTTGAAGCCCAGAGTTTGTGGTAGAGTGGATGGAGTACAGGGAAATCTGAACTAGGAAATCCCCATTTCATTTTATATAATGGGTACAGTGGCTCCTCTGAAGGCTGTCAACTCCAAGTGTAGGCAAGTAGCTAAACACAGAAAATTTTGTGAAATTACGTGCCCAGTTTAATTTAGATATGGTAATCACTAACTTTGTATCTTGAATTAGTTTAGGTATATCAAATTACAGACTAATTTAAAAGACTTCAGTATTTATCTGCTGTAAAATTCAGATGTCTGATAGGCCTGCTCACAAGGCATACTTTGCCCAGCCGGAAGTATCTTGGAAAACAAGGACATCTAGCTTTTAAATACTGGCCCTTAAATCCTTAATCCAGAATTCTGAGATCCAAAAAGTCCAAACACCGAATATTTTTTGAAGCACATTTGACTACAAAACCTGAATCAATATATTCCACTTGGCATACATTGCTGCAGAAATAGAAAGGTGTTTCATTATCTGATATTGTCCAAGGCCTTGAAGAAAGGATGGTTACTTAATATATACTACATGCACCTATTGCAGGTTGAATTGCTCTGAGACAGAGATTAGGCTATTAGGAAGTGTTCCTAGAAACCGCACCTGTGGGGAAGGGAAGGAAACAGGTTTGGGCTATGATGCACTTTCAACAAAGTGCTGCTTTTATGATGGACGCTCTGTGGTGGATGTTAATTTGAAATATAAAGGTCTTCATACTTTGTGGCCACTCCCATGGATACATGCATATCCTTCTACCCCAGATGCCTTTTCTTCCTTCCGAGATTTTCTATTCTTTTCCTAGACCAACCCACTGCTAATCAGTCTGTATATATTCTAATTTCAGGTCGCTTCTCTTTCCACACAAAGTGAATGATCCAGTGCACGGCCCAGAACTTTACCCTGTGGGAGGATTTTCCCTTACACTCTCTTTCAAATCCACTTCTACACAAGGCTGCAGGGCAGCTGTCATCCGTTTTAAGCTTGCATCTACATTCCAAGCTTAGCTTTTGTCCTCTTCTGTCAGCTTGTCATAAGTCCCCTCTCTGCCTTCATGCAGCCATAGGCATGAGCTGAGTGAGAGGCAGTAGCACAAGGGTAAATGACATGGAGGTCTGGACTTGTGCCTCTCCTCCTGCTCATGCCTCATCCCAGATGTACTGCTTCCGTATTACAATGGATTGCTGTTCAATCTGCCCAACATTATGACTCCATGGTTCCAACAGAACCTTGTTTATAATGGACAGTTCTGGCCACATGGTTTGCCAGATGAACCATGATAAGGTGCTCCGTCTCTACCAGGACCAGAAGCACGTGTCAGGAGTTGTTTGTCAAATGATGTACAATTCTATGCTGCCAATGACACAGTTTAGCTCTAGAATCCTAGAGTTCTGTGTTGTGATTTTTCTAATAGGACTTGTCATAACTCCGCATGACGTATCTTCCCAATATAGATATCTCTAATATCAGAAAGCCTCTTGGGTTGTATAGCCCAAGTAGCAGGACTGCTTGGACTGTAGCCTGGACCGGCATCAGATACCTGTCTTGCTCTGGACCCCCTGTAAAGCCGGAAGCCTCTCATCCTACTGCATATTTGGCCAGAGTAGTATTCCCAGACATGGAATATGCTGGCTCCAAAACTCAAATGGCCTAGAAGATCTTGTGTTTTCCCTTCTTTGTGGGAGGCTCAAGATGCAATAATCTGTCCTGTACTTGGTAGGGAATGTCCTGGCATGTCCCAGATCAGTGGACTCCTAAATGTTTCACTGATAGGGTGGGTAATAAAGACGTTCCTGGTCTATTTGGTATACTTTTCCTAAAGTGCTACTCTTTTAAATTTCATTTTGTTTCTCCATAGAACAGTATGGGAAAAGTTGCTGTGACTGTCTTTATAATATCAAACACATTTTAAACATTCCCTCCTACATATGAAGCATACTGTCTTGATCCAAGGCAGCTTAACTGAAGCTTCATTTGTGCTTTATGTGACTTGAAGTATTTGTAGATTTCAAACTTGCATCATGACATGAAATGAAGTGAAACTATTGAAAAACACAAACTAAATGTCATGTAGTTTCCTAAATGTATAAAAGACATTCACTCTATCTTGAGGGCAATTCAGGATGTGGAGCAGTAGCCAAGCAAGTACTAGTTGTTGTCAACGCAAATGCCCTTGGATTTCAGTGTGGATGTTCAAAGATACTATTTCATGATTAGAGTTACATTTCCATAGATAGAAGATATATTGTTATATGGCAAGCATGAAGATATTTAGATGAAGGGTTATTTTAGGGGAAGAGACATATGCACAGTCAATGATGTTAATCATTTTCAAACCCTAAAATACCTTGTTTTAAACTTGTTTGCTGAACATTAACATTATCACGTATTTTACCTTTTTTTAACAGATAACTTTGTGGTAGATTCTAGTTCCTGTGTACGTGCCTGTCCTAGTTCCAAAATGGAAGTAGAAGAAAATGGGATTAAAATGTGTAAACCTTGCACTGATATTTGCCCAAAAGGTGAGTGATAGCTCAGATTATTTTGTCTTGAGCAGGTGCCTATACCAAGGTTTTTCATTCACTTTTAAAATGCCAGACAAGTTAGCCTATCAGAACACACACTTTCCCACAATCAAGCCTTCCCACACACAGCTTTTCCATGACCGAGACAGTTCCCTAAGATATCAACTGTCATTTCAGTGTAGAGTCCTGCTTTTGATTGATACCTAGGAAATTGAGCCAGACAAAACTCAGACTTTTTTCATAGGAAGTCAAAAATAAAGTTACATTTTTTCTATATGTAGCAAGTCATAGATGCTGTGCACAAAATAAGGGCTGATATGGTTATTGTAGCATTAAGAACACGTATTAGTTGTTTGCCACTGTATGCAAAATGCTGAGCATGAAAAGGATGCAAAGAGACCTGCAACATGGCATTTAATCTCCAGGCCTTAAAACATATTTTGAAAGATAAGACATATGAAATGACAAGGAAGTTTACCAGAAGTATTAAATAAACGTTGCAGATAATTCTTGCTGGAGAATTTTAGTGGAGGAAGAAATCCCTTCCAGCTGTGATGCTTATATTCCTCACCAGAATGAAACTTAAATTAAGCAGGCCCAAAGTACAGTCCAAATTTGCTGGAAGTTATTAAGCTTTCCAAAGTAGTAAGGAGTACCTTAGAAAAGGAGAAACTTCAGACTCAATTTTAGAACATATATATGTATGTGTGTGTATAAGAATATATATTTATGTGTGTATATGTACATAAAAAACCAAACCAAACCCATTGCCATCAAGTCAATTCCAACTCATAGTGACCCTATAGGATAGAGTAGAGCTACCCTATAGGGTTTCCAAGTAGCAGCTGGTGGATTTGAACTGCTGACCTCTTGGTCAACAGCCGATCTCTTAACCACTGTCCCACCAGGGCTCCGTATATGTACATACATATGTATATATAGAATTTTTTTAAGTAGAACCTTCAGAAAGCATAGGTAATACTCAATTGAAGAATAAATATTTAAATGGCCCTTGATTCTGGTTACAGCTCAGGTTATTAGTACTTTTTGTATACAGTCTACATTAGACTGGTGTTTCTAAAACTGCAGGTTGTAGATCATTAGTGGGTCATGAAGTTATTTTACCGAAGTGACTAGCTTTTAAAAAATATTAAATATAAAGTACTCATTGTTATTTATGATGAAAATGCAATGATTTGTTGACAAAAGAGAAGTTTATCAATCTCCTGACTGATGTTTCTTGTTTCTACAGCTTGTGATGGCATTGGCACAGGATCACTGATGTCAGCTCAGACTGTGGATTCCAGTAACATTGACAAATTCATAAACTGCACCAAGATCAATGGGAATTTGATCTTCCTTGTCACTGGGATTCATGGGTCAGTGTTAAATTTTTGTACAAAATTATTTTACAAAGTATAGTCAAAGCCTAAAGAATTCTTTAGCTTTGTCTGTTTAAATCCTCTTGACACAGAAGTTTTGCCCTTCATTAATGCTCTTCCCCAAGAAAAGCGAATGTGAGATTTCACCAGTAGTGACAGTAGACTAAAGATTCGGGGCACATCCAGATTTTGAGTTTGGTGATTACTTAAGTTTGAACATATAAATTCGTATTTAAGCCAAAATGTATTTGTAGGACATTCTCCTCAAATCCATAGATTTAAGCAAGATTGACTTACTTTTAGATACGTTTGGGGAAACACTATCGATGAGTAGGGTAGGGAATTTCATTGAAATTCTTAACTGATTAGTTTAAGACAATATAAATTAATATTTCTTAAAAAAAAGAATTCCACATAAAACATATCCATAAGTTGAAATTCTCCTGCACTTCTTTCAGAAATTCTTTTTGCACTGATACATTCTCTTTTCTTTTCACTTAAAGTAGGAAGTCAGTACTACTGTAAAAAATCTGTTTAATGAATTTCATTTTGATAATATTAAACTGAAACATTTCCTTCATAACAGAATCACCTGCTGACTTTAACTGGAAAAACAACCAAATTGTATTCTTTGAATTGTAATAGAAATCGTAATATTTTTATTTTATGTTTTATCTATTTGTTTATATTACTACTTAATCCCTAAATATTAGTGCTATAGGCTACAAATAAAAAAACTCCTCACATAATTCATTCAAAATCTTACTCTGAACATACATCACAGCATTTCTAGATGCAAAATAATTTAATACATTATGAATAAATATTCCCAAAAAGAAACAGCAAGAGCAATAGAACAAAGTGTTTATCATTCCATTCAAAGAAATTACATAAAATTTTTCTTTAGCTTGAAATGTAGCTTTTAATATGGGCTAATGTCAGGTACTTTAATAGTATGTATTCTCTGCTCTCAGATATGTTGTATTTGACCTATCAGTGTTTTTTTTTAAAAAATATTAAGATCTAGGTTTCTAACTTCTCTTGAAAAATATACATACTTGGTAACTCTACCCCACCATTCCTAAGTAGCACCAATCACTAGAACTGGGTAACACTGGTCATTTTGAGAAGGAACACGTTCACACTGGTCCACTTAATCCATTTATGCTGTTGTCTTAGCCTGCTTGGACCATTGTGTAGGAGTCCTTGGTCAAAATTTAGGTGCATCTTTATACATACATAAAAAAAACCAAAACAAAACAAATAACCGTTGCCGGCAAGTCGATTCCGACTCATAGCCACCCTATAGAGCAGAGTAGAACAGCCCCATAGGGTTTTGAAGGAGTGACTGGTGGATTTGAACTGCTGGCCTTTGTAGCAGTTGTAGCTCTTAACCACTCTGCCACACACACACACACACACACACACGATATTAAGTAACACAATATATCAACATTTTAACTAATTTTAATACTAAATATTTTAATACCATAAATGGTAGAGCATATCATGTTAATTATCTTCTGAGAATTTAGAAGACATAGATACTTGATTCACATTGCTTGCCTCTGCCTGGAAGTAATAAATGAATTAGACTCAAGTTCATCCGTGTGGGGACAGATTTGAAATAGTATTATTATGAATTGCATTAGACTAAAGGTTTTCACTTCTATCAGGTCCAGCATCCATATATATGTATGCACATGTATATGTATATAAAGGTGCTCTGGTGGCACAATGGTTAGGTACGCCACTGCGAACCAAAAAGTTGGTGGTTCAAACCCACCAGACTCTCCATGGGAGAAAAGACCTCGTGATCTGCTCCCATAAATAATACAGGCTAGGAAACCCTATTGGCCAGTTCTACTCTGTCCTATAGTGTCGCTGTGTGTTGGAATTGACTCGACAGCACACAACAACCTATGTATACACATGCATACACATAGGGAAATAAACTTAATTGTTATAAGGGCAACATGACTAAGTAATTGCAGACAGTCAATGTGGAAAAATAACCAAGTATGAAGTTTGTACACATGAGGTCTGTGTTAGTAATCTAGTGCTGCTATAACAAAAATACCACAAGTAGATAGCTTTAACAAACAGAGATACATTCTCTCACAGTCAACGAGGCTATAAGTCCAAATTCAGGGTACCACCTCCAGGAGAAGACTTTCTCTCTGTTGGCTCTGATGGAGGTCCTTGTCATCAATCTTCTCCTGATCTGGGAGCTTCTCAGCTCAGGAACCTCGAGTCCAAAGGACACACTCTGCTCCCAGCATTGCTTTTTTGGTGGTATGAGGCCCCCCTGTCTCTTTGCTCGCTTGTCTATTTTATATCTCAAAAAAGATTGACTTATGGTGTAACCTAATCTTGTAGATTGAGTCCTGCCTCATTAACATAACTATCTCTAATACTGCCTCATGAACATCATAGAGGTAAGATTTATAACACATAGGAAAATCACATGAGATGACAAAATGGTGGACAATCACACAATACTGGGAATCGTGGCCTAGCCAAGTTGACACACATTTTGGGGGGACATAGTTCAATCCATAACAAGGTTCTAAATGTGTGTTGGAACATTTTAAGGTTGTACAAGACAGGAAACAATTCTTTGCTGTGAGGAACAGCCCTGCACATTGCAGGTCATTTAACATTACTGTCCCTGGGTTATTGCTGAAAGCCTGTAGTATCCCTCAATCTCTGTCAACCAAAACACATCTAGAAATGTCCCAACTTCCCTTTAGTGGGGTGGTACTAGCCCCTTAAAAAACTGCTGAAAGAACTTTGCTATAGCAAAATGATTATGAACAAACAAAAGTAATCTACTGATAGGTAAATGCCTTATGGATAAAACATGCATGGGATGATTTGAAAAAGATATGTCTAGTGAGGTTCAGTATAGTTATTTAGTCTTGGTTCATCATGGAACATATAAAACATAAAACATTTAAAAATATGATGTGTTCCTCATGCTAAGTCTCATGTCAGCATGAAACATGTATTCTGAAGTCTTTCTCTTTTATCTTAGGAAGGTATTAACAAAAAGTTAATTTAGTGTGCTAAAGACATACATGTATAGGCATTTATGTATGTGACATATAAGTGTGTGTTTTTATATATCTGGATCTACATCTATATCTATATTGTTTAAAGATGAATAATATAAGTGATTGTCATGGATTGAATTGTGTCCCCCCAAAATATTTGCAACCTGGGGAGGCAATGGTACCTAGTATTGTGTGATTGTCCACCATTTTGTCATCTGATGTGATTTGCCTGTGTTGTAAACCCTGCCTCTATGATGTTCATGAGGCAGGATTAGAGCAAGTTACGTTAATGAGGCAAGACTCAATCTACAAGATTAAGTTGTGTCTTGACTCAGTCTCTCTTGAGATATAAAAGAGATAAGCAAGCAGAGAAACCGGGTGACCTCATACCACCAAGAAAGAAGCACCAGGAGCATAGTGGGTCTTTGGACCTGGGGTCCCTGCTCTGAGGAGCTCCTCAGCCAGAGGAAGATTGATGACAAGGACCTTCCCACAGAGCCGAGAAAGAGAGAAAGCCTTCCCCTGGAGCTGGCATGTTGAATTCGGACTTTTAGCTTCCTAGATTGTGAGAGAATAAACTTGTGTTTGTGAAAGCCACCCACTTGTCATGTCTCTGTTATAGCAGCACTAGGACATGGATTATAGATAGAAAGCATCTAGTAATTACACAAATGTTTTACATCACTTGATTCCCATTGTTATTGTCGTTGTTAGGTGTCATTGAGTGGATTGAAACTCATAGTGACCTTATGCACAACAGAACGAAACACTGCCCAATCCTTCGCCATCCTCAAAATCATTGTTGTGCTTGAGCCAATTGTTGCAGCCACTGTGTCAGTCCATCTTGTTGAGGGTCTTCCTCTTTTTCGCTAACCCTCTACTTTACCAAGCATGATGTCCTTCTCCAGTGACTGATCCTTCCTGTTAACATGTCCAAAGTATGTGAGACATAATCTCACCATCCTCGCTTCTAAGGAGCATTCTGGCTGTACCCCTTCCAAGACAGATTTGTTTGTTCTTTTGGCAGTCCATGGTATAATTCCAATTACATGACTTAATTCCCATTAGCCTAAATAATCTACTAACTACATTTTAAATAAGATTGTTTACTTTAATTAAAATATCTGGAGTATTTCTTTAAACTAACAAAAAGAAAAAATCATACTTAGATGAGATTATGCTTTTCAAAAAACAAGTTTCTGAAAACAATAAGTGTCCTGGCAATTTGTCAATTAAAGTTTTAATTAAAATGTTTTAATTAAAGTAATATGAAAGGCTTTAAAATGCTAATGAACGTGTTCAGTTTATAGTACGAAAGTGTCATTGCTCCAGGAAATACACTAGGCACTTTTCTTTTCTCGTACAAAAATTTATACGTACATTTTTATGTGACCTTAATTGCTCTCCCCATACTGTGACAGCATACTCCTCCTTTCCACCCCTAATTCCCCATGTCAATTCAACCAGCTCCTAACCCTCTCTGCCTTCCCATCTCACCTCCAGACAGAAGCTGCCCAGTTAGTCACTTGTATCTGCTAGAGCTAAGAGGCACATTCCTCACAAGTATCACTTTATGTTCCACAGTCCAGTTCAATCCCTGCCTTGGAAATTGTTTTAGTTCTGAGCTGATACAGAATCCGGAGGCCATGTTTTCCGGGGTTCTTCCAGTCTCAGTCAGACCATTAAATCTGGTCTTTTTACTAGAATTTGAGTTCTGCACCGCACCTTTCTCCTGCTCCATTAGGGACTCTCTGTGGTGGTCGCTGGGCACCATCTAGTTCTTCTGGTCTCAGGCTGATGAAGTCTCTGGTTTATGTGGCCCCTTCTGTCTCTTGAGCTAATACTTTCCTTGTGTCTTTGGTGTTCTTCATTCTCCTTTACTCCAGCTGGTTGGGACCAATTGATGCATCTTAGATGGCCGCTTGCAAGCTTTTAAGACCCCAGACGCCACTCACCAAAGTAGGATGCAGAACATTTTATTAACACACTTTGCTAAGCCAGTTGACCAAGATGTCTCCTGAAAGCATGGTCCCCAGACCCCTACCCCTGCTACTCTGTCCCTCACAGTGTTTGATTATATTCAGGAAACTTCATAGCTTTGGTTTAGTCCAGTTGTGCTGACTTCCCCTGTAGTGTGTGTTGTCCTTCCCTTCACCTAAGATAATTCTTATCTACTATCTAGTTAGTAAATAACCCTCCCCCCCCCTCCCCACTCCCCTAACCATCAAAGAATGTTTTCTTCTGTGTTTAAACCTTTTTTTCAGTTCTTATAATAGTGGTCTTATGCAATATTTGTCCTTCTATGACTGACTAAATTAACTCAGCATGATGACCTCCAGATTCTTCCATGTTATAAGATGTTTCACAGCTTCATCGTTGTTCCTTATCGTTGCAAAGTATTCCAATGTGTGGATATACTATAATTTGTTTCTCCATTTGTCCATTGATGGGCACCTAGGTTGTTTCCACCTTTTTGCTATTGTGAACAGTGCTGCAACAAACTGGGTGTGCATATATCTATTTGTGTGACAGCCTTATTTCTCTAGGATATATTCCAAGGAGCGGGATAGCTGGTTTGTATGGTACTTCTATTTCTAGCTCTTTAAGGAAGCACCACATCAGTTTCCAAAGTGGTTGTACCATTTTACATTCCCACCGACAGTGTATAAGTGTTCCAGTCTCTCCACAACCTCTCCTGCATTTATTATTTTGTGTTTTTTGGATTAATGCTAGTCTTGATGGGGTGAGATGATATCTCCTTGTAGTTTTGATCTGCATTTCTCTAACGGCTAATGATAGTGAGCATTTCTTCATGTGTCTGTTAGCCACCTGAATATCTTCTTTGACGAAGTGCCTGTTTGTATCCTTTGCCCTTTTTTTTAATTGGTTTATTTGTCTTTTTATTGTTGAGGTTTTGCAGTGTCTTGTAGATTTTAGAGATTAGATGCTGATTGGATTTGTCGTAACCAAAAATTTTTTCCCAGTCTGCAGGTTGTCTTTTGACTCTTTTGGTGAAGTCTTTTGATGAGCATAAGTGTTTGATTTTTAGGAGCTCCCAGTTATCTAGTCTCTCTTCTGTGCATTGTTTCTTATGGTTCGTATTGTGTTTATTCCATGTTTTAGGGCTCCTGGTGTTGTCCCTAGTTTTTTTTCCATTATCTTTATCATTTTTCATTTTATATTTAAGTCTTTGATCCCTTTTGAGTTAGTTTTTGTGCATGGTGTGAGGTATGGGTCTTGTTTCAGTTTTTTTCGGATGAATATCCAGTTATGCCAGCACCATTTGTTAAAGAAGACTGTCTTTTCCCCAATTAATGGACTTTGGGCCTTTGTCAAATATCAGCTGCTCATAGGTGGATGAAATTATGTCTGGATTCGCAATTCTGTTCCGTTGGTCTATGTATCTGTTGTTATACCAGTACTAGGCTATTTTGACTACCGTGGCAGTATAATAGCCTCTAAAATCAGGTAGTGTGAGGCCTCCCACCTTGTTCTTTTCCTTGAGTAATGCTTTACTTATTCGGGGCCTCTTCCCTGTTCATATGAAGTTGGTAATTTGTTTATCTATCTCGTTAAAAAATGCCAGTGGGATTTGGATCGAGATTGCATTGTATCTGTAGATTGCTTTGGGTAGAATTGACATTTTCACTATGTTGAGTCTACCTATCCATGAGCAAGGCATGTTTTTCGACTTATGCAGGTCTCTTTTGGTATCTTGCAGTAGTGTCTTTTAGTTTGCATTGTATAGATCTTTTACGTCTCTGGTTAGATTTATTCCTAAGTATTTTATCTTCTTGGGGGCTATTGTAAATGGTGTTGATTTGGTGATTTGGTCTTCGAGGTTGTCTTTGTTGGTGTAAATGAATCCAACTGATTTTTGTATGTTTATCTTGTATCCCGAAACTTTGCTGATATCTTCTATTAGTTCTAGTCATTTTCTTGTGGATTCTTTGGGGTTTTCTGTGTATAAGAGCATATCATCTGCAAATAGAGATACTTTGACTTCTTCCCTACTGATTTGGATGCCCTTTATTTCTTTTTCTAGCTTAATTGCTCTGGCTAGGTCTTCCAGCACAATGTTAAGTAAGAGTGGTGATAAAGGGCATCCGAAATACACTAGGCACTCTTGACTCCTTATTTCAAATGAGAATTGCAGACAAATCTGTTTTTAGGATTATCGGTAGAAATATTCCTCTTTAATATTTTGCAACATTTGACACTGTTTGAGTACATGTGATTAAAATAACAAAATGTTCACCAAATAAGCATGTTGATACTATGTCAGAATGAGACATGACCAGGAAGAGCTTAGATGATAGACTGCAATGATGATAGACAATGGAAGACAGATAATAGGCTTGGTGATAACATAAAGTGATTTCACTGGAATTGTGAAAATGTTTCTTTCATTTTATCCTGTGATTGAGCTTTATTTTCATCACCAGACACAGTGACAGGGTGGACATAATGTTCTTTTGAATGGCTCTGTATTTAGCCAGGCCAAGTTCTTGATTTTAAAGTGCTATGGATTTCAAGTGACTGTAGGATGAAACTCCCAAGAGTTACTTTGAAGTTTGTAGGTGAAATTCTGTCAACTTATTTTATGAGAGTTCTGAATCTCTGAAATTAAGTATATAAAATTTCTGTGGTCCATTGGGCTTCATGATAACAGTCCAGAATTTATTTCATTCCTGGCAACCTGGAGTGCTTTCAGTAAAGGTTTGCACTGACCCCATTATTGTGTGCTTGCCCTGAATTTTGAGTGTTTCTCAATAAAGCAAAGTTATTTGATTATATGACTAGGACTGTTCCATACACTGGTTTTCATCAAGACCAAATGTAGAAAGCTTATTCTGCTAGTGTACAGCTGATATTCCCTCCACATACAAGAGTCTTCGCACTTTAAAAAGTGAGAACAAGTTTTCCAACAGGGTGAACTTAATTTTTGGCTTCATATTCTTCAAAAGCATAGCTATTCATTCTCTGTATTTTCTCTTATATGGAGAGAAATTTGCTAGATTAATTTAACTTACATTTAAAGCTTTTGAGTGATAGTCATGTTCCATTCAGGAAAAATTTAATAGTTTATGTGTGAATTATAGGGGAATACATTTATAATATTTCTCTAATCTCAGTAACACACAGTGCTGGTGCCTTCTGTAGCAACCTGTGTTAAACTAGTAGTGAATTCTATAAATTGTACTTCTTAGGTTGAAGGTTGAAAGAGTAATTTAATCAAGCAGAGTTCTTTTCTTTTTTGTTTTATTTTATTTTTAAAGATAACAGATGGTTCACAGACTAGAATACATTGATGATCTTATATCAGTAAGTCCAATGCAAGGTGATTCCAGAGACCAAGATGGCTAGAACTAATAGAGAGTACATTCAAGGCTGTAATACTGAGGTGAAGAAATGCCAATGGATTCCCACTCAGATTCCCAGGATATAGGCCATATGTCTCTCTGCTGGTCAGGCGATGGTGAGGTCCCTTGATTGATTGTCCTATTAAGACTGCGTCCAATGTATTAGCACATTTTAGTGATTATTCTCCATACCATAGGATGGTAATGCAATAGATGTTCACAACAGGAAGAAAACTTGATTGTTGCAGGTAGATACATACTTCTAAAAAGAGCTAAGTTTACTCCTCTCAAAAGGTTTGATCTCTCTTGGAGAAGTGGCCAATCAATAGAATTTACTTTCTCACCAAATGGAGCAAATTACCACAGAATGTCTTCTAAAATAATAAAACTTTAAAAAAATATTTTGTATTCCTTAAAAAAGAAAGAAAAAATGAGTATATTGTTTTAACTACTCAGAGAGATTTAGTATTATGTTCATGTTTGGCTTAATATTCTAGTATGCCATTATTTTACATGGTCAGTATGTTTTTCATGAAAAACATTTTCCCAAGATAAAAACTTCTGAAAAAAGTCCATCAAATATTGAATTCTAAAAGGTACTTTGTGTTCATTTTTGAAAAGACAGAGTATCTCTATATTAATAATATTAACTGCAGAATATGTTTATTCATAAAGAGATGGTATTTAAAATTCTCCAAAATTTACAACACCTTTTTGATATTACAGCATTTGTAGTAAATTTTATTTTTAAGTGTTAGTGTGATGTGTATAGATGGAAGTGAATAGTTCCATGTTATAAAAGTGAATATAGATAACAAGATAGGAACAAGATGGGCCTAAATAAATAATCTACATGAAGAGTAATGTTCACATAATGTTGAATTATAGCTCATATAGATAACTGTGAAGCTAAAGCAAAAAAAAAAAAAAAGGTTGACTGCACAAAAAGGTTGTTTCTATCTTGATTATGAAATCAGAGATGCATTAGCAATTTCACAAAAGACACAAAAAAACATTTTCTCACATGATCTCAGTTTGCTATAATATCAAAGATAAAGTCAAATTTTATAAAGAATATGTTAGTGTAAGACTGCCAGTATATGGACATACGTGAAATAACTATATAAAGGTGAGGCAGGAATGATGAGGTTTACTGAGTGTTGCCCTTATGAAGTTGAGAGAGAGCATATTTATAGTAGAGTAGACTTTTTGAAATTGCATCGGTCATTTGTGGTTTGCGGGTGTCATTTATTTCTTGTGTGACAGGTATGGGTTTGTTTCAGACCAAATTATATAATGTGGAGCCCTGGTCGCACAGCGGTTAAGTGTTTGGCCGCTAACCCAAAGGTCGGCAGTTTGAATCCACCAGCTGCTCCTTGGAAACCCTATGGGCAGTTCTACTCTGTCCGTTCGGGTCACTATGAGTTGGAATTGACTTGATGGCAGCGTGTTTTTTTTTTTTTTTTTTAGCAATTTAGAGTTCTTTAAGGAGGCCAAAAGGCAATTTTTCTCACCATAATTTATTTATAATGTTATTCCCAATTAAGAATAAATGTCTAAAATAAAAATAAAGTAAAACATTCCATGAATGGATATGCTGTATTTGGGAGTATCTTTAGGATAGTCAAAGCCGAATCATCCTTCTAGATCTAGAATAGCCTCTGATGAAGAACTCATATTCTGTGTCATCAAAAATTTCTTGCAAGGCACCTATTAGGTCCCTTCCCTATCTAGCATAGAACAATTTAGAAAAGACTTTACTCACCTTCCAATTGCTAATTAAAACAAGCAGTAGTTTTTTTTTTTTTTTATTGTTGTAGTTTAAGTGAAAGTTTACAATTCAAGTTATTCTTTTATATAAAAATTTATACATACACTGTTATGTGACCCTAATTGCTCTCCCTATACTGTGACAGCCCCCTTCTCCTTTCCACCCCTGATTTCCCATGTCCATTCAACCAGCTCCTAACCCTCTCTGCCTTCTCATTTCACCTCCGGACAGAAGCTACACATTTAGTCTCATGTATCTACTTGAGCTAAGAAGCACACTCTTCATGAGTATCGTTTTATGTCCCACAGTCCAGTCCAATCTTTGTCTGAAGAGTTGGCCTCAGGAATTGTTTTAGTTCTGGGTTTACAGAGAGTCCAGGGGCCATGCTTTCTGGGGTTCCTCCAGTCTCAGTCAGACCATTAAGTCTGGTCTTTTTACTAGAATTTGAGTTCTGCATCCCACCCTTCCCCTGCTCCATCAGGGACTCTTGTTGTGTTCCCTGTCAGGGCAGTCATTGGTGGTAGCCGGGCACCATCTAGTTTTTCTGGTCTCAGGCTGATGAAGTCTCTGGTTTATGTGGCCTTTTTCGTCTCTTGGGCTAATACTTTCCTTGTGTCTTTGGTGCTCTTCATTCTCCTTTACTCCAGGTGGTTAGGACCAATTGATGCATCTTAGATGGCTGCTTGCAAGCTTTTAAGACCCCAGACACCACTCTCCAAAGTAGGATGCAGAACATTTTCATAATAAACTTTGTTATGCTAATTGACCTAGATGTCGCCTGAAAGCATGGTCCCTAGACCCCTGCCCCTGTTACTTTGTCCCTCAAAGTATTTGACTGTATTCAGGAAACTTCCTAGCTTTAAAACAAGCAATAGTTTTTTAAATAAAATAACTATTGTCACACTTATAATATTTTCACTCCTTTACCTAATTTTAAATTTGACTTTCTCTCTTTTTGATCTTCTAGGGACCCTTACAATGCAATTGAAGCCATAGACCCAGAGAAACTGAATGTCTTTCGGACAGTGAGAGAGATAACTGGTAATTTTAAAAAGTGCAGTTGTTGTACTATGTGAATTTTGGTGTTTTCTTGAAAACATTTCATAATGTTGGAATCAGCAACTCATTTCAAAGCAAATCCTAGTTGCTAAAAATTCATGTTTTTTAAGCAATAGGTATCTAACCCCTTAGCTTTTATGCATATTTATTAAGTATACGAAATTACAGAAATAAAATATTCATTACATTTTGACATTACTGTTTTTGCAAGTATCATCTGATCCTTGAACCCATTGTGGCATAGGGGTTAAGAGCTATGACTGCTAACTAAAAGATTGACAGTTCAAATCCATCAGACACTCCTTGGAAACCCTATGGGGCAGTTCTGCTCTTGCCTGTAGGGACACTATGAGTTGATACCGACTTGACGGCAATGGGTTTGGCTTTTTTTTTTAACATATAGTATTAATTTAGCACATATTTAGTGAGAACCTAGTATCTTCAAGGAGTCCCTGGGTGGTGCAAATGGTTAACACACTCAGCTACTAACTGAAATGTTGGAGGTTCGAGTCCATCCAGAGGTGCTTCAGAAGAAAGGCCTGCCCATCTACTTCTGAAAAATAAGCCATTGAAACCCCTACGGAACACAGTTCTACTCTAACACATGAGATCGCCATGAGTCAGATGAGTTAGACATGGATTTGCCATCAAATAATGTAAAATCCAATAAAGAAGATTAAATATATCCATAATGACTTGTAGTGCAAGTTGGACACTAATGTCATAAATGAGCAGATAAAATGATAAACAATTTTCAGAGGAAAGCTTGGAACTACAGTTTTCTTTTTATCTAGTTACACAAAATATTTTTGTTCTTAGAAGAATAAGTCAAATTAAAAATCATTTAAATGGTGAGCAATTAGGGTCTCATAACAGTGTATGTAAAAAAAATTGTATGGGAGACTAACTTGAAATGTAAACTGCATTTAATTACAACAATAAAAAAATGAGAAATGCGAAGACCTGTTAAGAAGGAATGTGGGGTGAAAAAGAAAATGAGTTACAGAGAAGAAAAAAAAAAAGAAAATGTTCTGCATCCTACTTTGGTGAGTGGTGTCTGGGGTCTTAAAAGCTTACAAGCAGCCATTTAAGATGCAACAATTGGTCCCAACCACCTGGAGTAAAGGAGAATGAAGAACACCAAAGACACAAGGAAAGTATTAGCCCAAGAGACAGAAAAGACACATAAACCAGAGACTTCATCAGCCTGAGACCAGAAAAACTAGATGGTGCCCAGCTACCACCAGTGACCACCCTGACAGGGAACACAACAGAGAATCCCTGATGGAGCAGCAGAAAGGTGGGGTGCAGAACTCAAATTCTAGTAAAAAGACCAGACTTAATGGTCTGTCGGAGACTGGAAGAACCTGGGAAAGCACTGCCCCTGGATTCTCTATCAGCCCAGAACTAAAACAATTTCTGAGGCCAACTCTTCAGACAGGGATTGGACTGGACTGTGGGACATAAAGTGATGCTCGTGAGGAGTGTGCCTCTTAGCTCAAGTAGATATGAGAGACCAAATGGGCAGCTTCCTTCTGGAGGTGAGATGGGAAGGCAGAGAGGGTTAGGAGCTGGTTGAATGGACATGGGGAATCGGGTGGAAAGGAGGAGTGTGCTGTCACAGTATGGGGTGAGCAATTAGGGTCACATAATAATGTATGTATAATTTTTGTATGGGAGACTAACTTAAAATGTAAACTTTATTTAAACTACAACAATTAAAAAAATAAAAGATGCATATTCTTGCAAAAAAAAAGAATCATTTAAATGTTTTCATATCTACATTTACATGTTTCTATATATCTCAGAAACATAGATAACTGATTATTTTGATACTCATTATTTGTTGAGTGTTATAGCCCAGGATTACACCTCAACATAAAGAAAATGAAAATCCTCACAACTGAATCAATTAGCAACATCATGATAAAAGGAGAAAATATGAAAGTTGTCAAGGATTTAGTTTTACTTGGATCCAGCCAACGCCCATGGAAGCAGCAGTCAAGAAATCAAACAACGTATTGCACTGGGCAAATGTGCTTCACAAGAGATCTTTAAAGTTTTAAAAAGCAAAGATGTCACTTTGAGAATTAAGATGGGCCTGACCCAAGCCATTTTCAATTGCCTCATATACGTACGAATGCTGGACAATGAATAAGGGAGACTAAAGAAGAATTGATGCCTTTGAATTATGGTGTTGGTGAAGAATATTGAATATACCATGGACTTCCAGAAGAACGAACAAATGTGTCTTGGAAGAAGTACAGCCAGAATGCTCCTTAGAAACCAGGATGGCGAGACTTCATCTCACGTACCTTGGACATGTTATCAGGAGGGACCAGTCCGTGAAGAAGGACATCATGCTTGGTAAAGTAGAGGGTCAGCGAACCTCAGTTAGATAGATTGACACAGTGGCTGCAACAGTGGGCTCAAACATAGGAACGATTGTGAGGATGTCACAGGACCAGGCAGTGTTTTGTTCTGTTGTACATAAGGTCTCTCTGAGTCGGAACCAGTTCTATGACACCTAACAACAATAACTACAACATCATAGCCCAGAAATGTTGGTTAAGACATTCAGTCTTAAAGGAATGCATCAAATATGTGATAGAATGGTTTAAAAACAGGAATGTGCACTGTTTATTTTCTTACTTTTCCTCTTTCAACACATTTTCATATCATGTCATGTCAAGAATAATCAGTATTAAACACTATGATTAAGATAGTGAAATTCTGATATTTTTTCTCTTTTACTGTCCTTATTTTTTGTAGGCTTCTTGAACATACAGTCGTGGCCCCCAAACATGACCGACTTCAGTGTCTTTTCTAACCTGGTCACTATTGGTGGAAGAGTGCTGTATAGGTAGGTGCATATATTTAAAGCTGCAGGTCTCCCAAACTTCAAGAATAACATCATGTGGATATTATGCCACATCCCTCAACCTCATGGATTTAGGTGATCTAGAAATACTAGATATAAGAAATATTATATATTCCTTAAAAAAAACTAAGGATATTACTCGAATTACTGAGAAAGCTTTGGTGTTATGTGTATGTTTGGTCTAATATTCGAGTATGCAGTTATTTTCCAATTTTTATTCCAAAGATAAATACAATGAAAACTATCTCTGATGGTACTATAAAGTATACATAATACACAATTTGATTTTTCAAATGCCATTCATTTGAATATTAGTGTTTTACAGGTATGGAGTGCATGATGTAAAGCATAAAATTAAACCATTGTTTTGTTCATATGTTACTGTTATTAAAAGATAGCATTGGGTGACTTGAGAATGGCTCAGATGTGCAGGATATGAACGCTGTTGGACCAGGAGGAGCTGGTTTTGTCTCTGGTGCTGTCATTAGGACCAAAGATTATAGGACTGGTGTTTCAGAATTGGTCTGTGATCCTACATGAAGTGCTAGTTAATAAATGGATGGGTAAATCAGAGGTCAGAAGGATACTATCCTAAAGTTCTAATGTGAATATTTTTAATTCACATGATAAAAAATTTATGAATTAGTCTTTATTGAACCATTGCTTTTTTTTTAGTTTTGCCTCAGGTTTCAGCTATATGAAATTCTTATTTATGAACAGTTAAAAGTTAATTTAATAAGAATATTTTTATTTAGTTTGTTTAAATCTGAAAGATGACTAAAATAAATAATAGTTGAAAATAGTAATGTTTCACAGAAAAAATGTTTAATTTTGCAATTAAAACAGGTATATCTATATGAAATTTTTAGAATGTAAAGGGAGAAGGGTAGTTGAGAGACACAGTCTATTCAAGTGCTGCACTCAGCCAACTTTTACTATCCATTAAATGAAATGCTTTAAATCAGTCAATACATTGTGCTGACATGGTATTTGACAACTCAAGGATGCTATGATGGGAATGAATCTTGAGAAAATCAATTGCACCTGAGAATTCATCATTGAGCTACTGGTTTACATATATAGCATGTGGAAAATAATTCTTAGTCTTAACAGCAAAGTATGTTTAGAATTATAAATGAAGGAGGATAGCTTTGATGTCCAAATTTAAAATAATGTTCATTAGTTGACTGAAATGTGGGAAGTATATTTATTCTTTAGAGAATGGAAAATGAAGATAATTACAAAAAAAAAAAAGACTCAGCTGAAATAAAAACAATTTCCTTGAAAAGATAATTGGTTTCCACAGAGTAGTTTTTATTTAAATTTTAGAGAAGCTTTCCCCAGTTGCCCAAGTCTTCTGAGTATTTTTAATTTTTTGTTTGTTTTCATTCTTCTATTTAATTTTTAATAATCTTCTCTCCTTATACTTTCTTTGACTACTACAATTATAATGCTTTGGTTTCTGAGGTATAAATTAAAACTAAATATCTATAGTCATTATCTGCATTATCTAAATCTATTAATTATAGTAATATTAATGTTTTACTCTGGGTTGATGAACAACCATTAAGTAAAGACTTATTCTTAAAACAAGATTCTGTGCTTGAGAAACTTAGAAATTCAGGGAGGGTGAGGCAGTGAGTAGATACTTCATTGGTGGATGAGTTGAAATTGACAGCAGTGGGTTTGGTTTTGTTTGGTTTGGATATACAGCAATAGAGATAGCACGATTATTTGTAATTCTAAGAAATGAACATTTTCATTTTGGGAGTCAAATTATCACTTTTAAAACTGACAGTATATAGCATATAAAGAAAAAAATACCATTCTGAGAACAGATTTATTGATTCAATCTCTGCTTATGTTCTATTAACATAATTTTTGGAGTACAACATGACATCCTTATTTTACTTCAGGAATGCTTTTCAATACCAGAAAATATTTATTATTGTTGCATTTTCCCCTGCCTCCTTTTAGTGGCCTCTCCTTGCTTATCCTCAAGCAACAGGGCATCACTTCTCTTCAATTCCAGTCTCTGAAGGAAATCAGCGCAGGAAACATCTACATAACCGACAATAGCAACTTATGTTATTATCATACCATTAACTGGACAACGCTCTTCAGCACTATCAACCAAAGAATAGTGATCCGGGACAATAGGAAAGCTGAGAACTGTAGTAAGTACATTACTTAGATGTGAAAACATACACACTTTACACATTTTCTACCATTCTACACTAGACCAAACAGTTAAAGATAACCATAGTTCAGAAGTGTTACTCTCTTATCTCAACGCTTTTTAGAGATAGTTGTAGTATGCTTAACTACATGGTATAAACTGATGTAGAGTAGGAGATTTTTTATACTGCATCTCGATGTTTGCAAAACTTGCCTAATCATGGAGCCCTCCTCTGGAGATCTGGATTCAGTAGTTCCAGGTGGAAACTGGGAATATAAATGTTTAATAAGCATCTTAGGTAATTCCTTGGATCAAATCAGTTCTTGGAAATTCACTCTGTTGTGTTCTCTGTGCTTTTTGGTTCCAGTGAATTTGTAACATAGATTACGTAAGGTATTTGCCATTTGGAGGTGATGGAAAAAATGAAGACACCTTCTGAAATGTTTAAAAATTACTGTTTAAAAAGTGTACTGTAAAGAGATTTGAAAAAATGCATTTCTGTAGGCATGTCACTATGTCCTTTTTCATCTATTTTACTACTTATTGATCTGCTTTTCTTCTTTGTAACAGAGAAGCAAAGAATTATTTCATGGGAAACGTACCTGTTTTTCTTAGGCACATAATTATGCTGTCTCTATCTTGTACTTAGATTAATACCACGTATACAATGATTAATACTTAATTTTTCCCTGTGTTTCTACTGAGTATAACTCTCTTCTACATCCTTTTAGTTTCATTGCTCTGCCCATAGAATGTCTGACATATTTATGATAAATACCAAAGAAGAAAACTCAAAATTCAAATGATCGATTTAAAAATGTATATTCTTGTTGAGGTCATGCTGAGGCCGTCCCCTTGAAAAGCCACATCCTCTAAGAAAAATTTCAGTCTCAGTATGTCTCCTTAATTCTTTGATCTCACCGTTGGAATAATTATAAGGTTATACATAAATAATGATTGAGCCTTTTTTTTTTGGGAGGGGTGAATGAATAGTAGAGAATTTTATTATTATTATAAACTCTTAAGAGGTCAACATGATTTAAGTTGTCACTGAAATAATTTATCTATTAATACACCATCTTGCTTCAGAAAGATTTTAAGGCAACTTAGGCTAGCAAATAAGGAATGTTAGACCTGTCAGTTTTCACAAAATATAACTAATAATTTTTGAAAAGCTCATAGTTTAGCTGCTTTAGATCCTTAGAAATATTTTTCCAGAGAAATGAGAACTATCGTAGCACGAGGTTTCTATTCTAGTGCATTTAAGTTCTTATACATTCTTCTGTTCCACACAGAATCAAGACACATAAAACCTGATTATGTATCAAAATATGCATGCTCACATTAAATGAGATTCATCTTTTCGTATAGCCTAGGTTATTTCCTTGGTTCTATACATTTCTGATTCCTGACTGAAAGCTTGCTTTTCTTATTCTCCAGTACTCAAACTTCTTGCCCCACGTTACTGTTTATATTTACATATGTGCCCAGACGCAGTAGATTATTCATGGCAGTAAAATAACAGTGTTAATAATAATAGCAACAATAATTCAGGATTATAATAATAGTAACAACAGTAATATATCACCAATCACTTCATTAATCCTTTCGTCCTTTGTGATAATTTTTATATTATACATATGAAGTGAATGCTAATCACACAAATAAGCCAATAATCTACCTTCTCTCTTTAAGTCTCCTTTTCTTCTACCTCTTTCAAAAAAGAATAGTATTACTAACATTCAAAGATAAGGTTTAACTATGAAGAAAAAACAATGTGAAGGAAATAAAATCAAAGAACATTCATTTTTGACACGTTTAATCATTTTGCAAATCCTACCAACATTCATATTTCTTTTAGCTTAAATACATCTGAGTACAATGCCATATGAGAAGAAGAAAATACAGAAAGACATTAAATGGCTCGGGGGACATTTATGTCAATTGGCACAACAGTTCATAAAGGCAAAGTTCTGCATCCTACTTTGGTGAATAGCGTCTGGGGTCTTAAAAGCCTGTGAGTGGCCATCTAAGATACAACTATTGGTCTCTTACCATCCAGAGCAAAGGAGAGTGAAAAAAACCAAAGACTCAAGGGAGTAATTAGTGCAAAGGACTAATGGATCACATGAACCACAGCCTACACGACCCTGAGACCACAAGAACTAGATGATGCCTGGTTACCACTACTGACTGCTCTGACTGGGATCACAATACAGAGCAGGAGAAAAATTTTAGAACAAAAAATCAAATTCACAAAAAAGACCAGACTTACTGGCCTGACAGAGACTAGAGGAACCCTGGAGACTGTGGCCTTTAGACACTCTTCTTAACAGGAACTGAACCATTCCCGGAGACCACCTTTCAGTCAAACCATAGACAGGCCCATAAAATAAACAATAATACCCAAGAGCAATATGCTCCTTTGAACTGTCAGTTATGTTAGAACAAAAGGGCAGCATTTGTCCAAAAGCAAAGATGAGAAGGTAGGAAGGGGTAGAAAAGCAGGATGAAAGGAAATGGGGAAACTAGGATGGAAATGGGGAGAGTGCTGACACATTGTGGGGAATGAAACCAATGTCATGGAACATTTTATGTACAAACTATTGAATGGGAAACTAATTTGCTTTGTAAACTTTCACCTAATGCACAATAAAAAATAAAAAATATATCCATAAAAAAGAAATTAAATGGAAAAAAGCAAGATAGAAAAAAGAGAATTCAATAAATTATATGATGCTATTCTGTATCATTTTAAGACTTCTAAACTTTTCAAACCACCATAATAGAGAAAAAACTAATAAGCTAAAAATCTAAAATATTCTTCAACTTTTCAGTGCTATCTCTTGTGGATTGAGTTTGTCTTTTTTGCAGACCATGAACATATTTCCTTGTTTTCTAGGCTTAGAATTGACTTGGCAGTTTGGTGAAGAAATGAAGCAGTTAGTGAAAATGCAGTTTTGTATTGGTGCAACTGTTAAGCTTTTGGCAGTTAACTGAAAGGTTGGCAGTTCGAACCCACCCAGAAACTCCATGTGAGAAAGGCCTAGTTATCTGCTCCTAAAGCCTAGAAAATCCTATCAAGCAGTTCTACTCTGTCACGTGGGGTCACTATGAGTTGGAATTGACTGGATGGCACCTAACAACAACAGCATTGTGTAAAATTAAGCATATTTTCATGTTTAACATCTTAGAATAAATTTTGCATGAAATCTGTTTTTCAAAATTCAGATTTCAGTCTCACAGTATATTGAATCTATGAACACCCCATATCCTGCATTTTCACAAATGCAATTACTGTGAAGATGGCTTCAGAAATTATAATACTGACGTTTATAATGAGCCATGATAGTTCTCCATATATGATTAAACCGTTTTTATCATCTATGATACTATCTACAAATAGGAAGCCTTAATATTTGCTTCATTTTAAATATACTATAAATACTGATTTATAGATATCGTCTTTAGATATACACCACATATACAATGTACCCATGAGCATACACACACATATACACAATACTTATGTGTGCCTGCAAACATAGAAGATGTGTATATATGCACACACACACATGCATGTACACAACACCTAGAACACACATACATACAACTCATACATGCACGCTTAAATATATGCTAACCAGTATAAAATACTGTGATTTAAATTTGGGAATTGGCTTATTCGCTTAAAAGAACAGGAAGCCCTTGATTTATAGGTTTTTATTTTTAAAAGTTCAACATGATTTAAAACAGTAGTAACGATAGAATAAAAACTTCAACTCTTCTTTAAACGGTGACAATGGCTTGAGAAATCTCGCTATTTTAAATCAAAAATGTCAAAGCACAACTTTATAGTTTGAAGAGATTGAGATTAAGAGAAACTCCGGGGTATGAAAGTATAGGATATTTTCTGCCTCTTTCATTTACGTGCTTATGGCTCTGACAAAATGATGATGCTAGTTGGAAGGAGCATTAGGTTAGGTTTATGATAGTTTTTGAAATTTCTTAAAATATTTAAGTATAAACTTTTAACACTGAAAAGTAAAAAGTATAGAGATAAATTCAGTGCTTCAGAATGAGTTACATTTGAACTCGTACATCTCGTATCTTAAAAATGTTTGTATCAGACACTTAAACCCAACATGAACAAAAGAGAGATTAATTTCACTGTTAACTTTCTGAAATGGAAGGATGTTTATTTTTCTAATTACAACAGTAGCTTTCTTATTGTTGGAAACTGAAGCACTAAAAACATATATAAAGAAGATAGTAACCTCCCCACTGTAATCTTATTATTTAGGATGGCTATGATTAACATTTTGGGGCATATATATGCAAATATATAAATAGATATAGGTAATGAAACATACATTTTCATATGTAAGTGGGATCATACCATATTTATAAATACTGTTTAGCCACCTGTCATGGATTGAACTTTGTGTTAATTCAGCTAGGCCATGATTCCCAGTATTGTGTGGTTGCCCACCATTTTGTCATCTGATGTGATTTTCCTATGTGTTGTAAATCCTGTCTCTATGATGTTGATGAGTTAGGATTAGTGGCAGTTATGTTAATGAGGCAGGACTCAATCTACAAGATTGGATTGTCTTGAGCCTATCTCTTTTGAGATATAAAAGAGAGAACAAGCCGAGAGACAGGGGAACCTTATACCACCAAGAAAGCAGCACCAAGAGCAGAGCATGTCCTTTGGACCCGGGGTCCCTGCACCTGAGAAGTTCCTACACCAGGGGAAGATTGATAACAAGGGCCTTCCTCCAGAGCTGACAGAGAAAAAACCTTCCCCTGTAGCTGACACCCAGAATTTGGATTTCCAGCCTCCTAGACTGTGAGAGAATAAATTTCTCTTTGTTAAAACCATCCACTTATGATATTTCTATTATAGCAGTACTAGATAACTAAGATACGACCCAGGAACAAATATTTGCTAAACCTATTATTATTCATTTTCTGTTGACTGTGACAATAGCAAAAAGATAATAAACATTTTACCTTCTATACATCATAGGAAATTTGGACTTACTATAAAATCACAATTCAATTGATATTATCATCATCATCACCTCTAATATGTTGTATATTTTGAGAAAACAATTTTGTCAGTTAAGATTTACCCTCTTTTAAGAAAATATTGCTAGGTGGCAGATTTTTTCGCTTTCTGTAGGTCCCAAATTCTCACTTTTAATTTGCTGCACTCCCAGACCAGCTCATAGTATCTTGGGTAAATTTTCATTTCCAAATGAAACACTGCCTGCCGGGTTAGAGGAATCATTCTTTGGATCTGGTAGCCTGTCTTCTCTGGAAAATTATGAACTTTACCACATTTTTCATTAAAGCTATAGCTCAATACGAATCATAAAGTCCATATCTTAGGATATAATGAAGTCATCATTCTCCTAAGTAATCAGAAGATAGAAAGTCTTAATTATACTTCAAATATTTTCCCTTTAAAATTACCAAATACATCAATACACTGTTCTTTGTTAAAAAAAAAATCAAATAAGATTTTCTTATTGTATTAGAAACAGTGCAATGTCTATAATTAGTAATAATTCTACAAAATGTTCTCTCTATTCTTATCAAAAGGATAATAAGCAGCTACTGTTGCTGATTAGTTCCAGAAAGGCACACCTATGCTTTTGCAACCTAGAAAGTCTGAAGGAATGAAGGCCTTCTCAATAATAAAAATGAAGATTACTGCAGGCTTCAGTTTGTATTACAAATGGCACTGTTTTGACATGACTTGTCTCTGTATCAGTGGTTGTCAGATTTTAAAGTTAAAATTTTTAATTTTGAAAAATGAAGACGTCTGTGCTCCAGTTTCCAGAGATTCCGATTGAGATAATGTGGTATGAGATCTAGAATTTTGTTTTTTTTAATACATATCAGGTCATTCTGAGGCAGGTGTCTGTGTGCAAACCCTGGAGAAACTACTCTGTCCACATCCCCTATTAGTCTTCTTATTTTTCTACAGTCAGGAATATATTGTAAAAGGTATTGTCCTGGCAGTGAAGAATACCTTAGTTTCTTTCCTGTGAAAGGTTGTTTCTTCAAAAAAAAGTTGAGGTAGGAAAATTCACAGCTGAGTAACTTAAAGCCATGTATTTAATAATAGTTTGGAGAAAAAAGATAGTGAACTTAGAAAAGCACCCTATAAAGTGTTTTCTTTTACTAATCCAAAATAGCAGTGATAATACACTCAATAAAATAAAGCAAATTTGATGATAGTTTTCACAGAAACTGAGTAATGATACACATTGTCGTTTTCATTAGGTGCGGTTGATTCATTTCCAACTCATAGCGACCCTGTGTACCACAGAAGGAAACAGTGCCCCATTCTGCAGCATCCTCACAGTGGTTGCTATGTTTGAGCCCATTGTTGCAGCCACTGTGTCAATCCATCTTGTGGAGGGTTTTCTTCTTTTTCATTGACCCTCTGCTTTACCAAGCATCAGGTCATTCTCCAGGAATTGGTCCCTCCTCATACATGTCCAAAGTATATACATAGTATACTATTAATTTTTGTTTAGCGTTTTAACAAAACACTTGTGGATTTCTTTCACCTTTTCACAATTACTGTGCCTTTTGAGAGGCACTTTATAATGTGTCCAGTATTCCCACCAAACATTCAAAGCCTTTGTAATATGTTATCACTGATGCTTGATGCTCCCCCATCAGAATTTATTTTCTAGGTCACAAGGCCCCTATATCTCTGCTCAAGTCAGAGTATAGAGCAACTTGTGTGCTTAAGACTAAGCATAGCTTTGAGTAACATCTATTTAACATATTCCATATGGTGAATAGATACGTCTCAGCAATTATTCCTCCACTCCTACTTCCGAACTTCTATTGTATAGTGCTAATTATTCTAATATTTTACAGAGGTATACCTTTATACACATGTTTAATCTTCCCTACTCACAGTTTCTACTGGAATACAGTTTGGTGATTATGTTGGACTGAATAATGGCCCCCTCCGCCAAGGACGCCTGTGTCCTAATTCCCAGAACCTTAAATGGAAAAAAAGACTTTGCAGATGAGATCGAATTAAGGGCCTTCAGATGAGAAAATGATCCTAGATTATCACAAGTATCATTATAAGAGAGAGGCTGCAGAGATTTGACTACAGTAAAGGAGAAAATGATGTGACCACAGGAAGTAGAGACTGGAGTGAGGTAGCTTCAAGCCAATGGCAGAATTACGAGGGCAGCCTCTAGAAGCTAGAAGAGACAAGGAATGACTCTTCTTGGAACTTCTAGAAGGCACTAGCTTTGCAATGTCTTGATTATAGCCCCGTGAGACTCATTTTGGACTTCTGACCTCCAGAAACCCAACAAAATAAATTTTTGTTGTTTTAAGACAGTAAGTTTGTAGAAATTTGTTACATCAGCAATAGGAAGCTAGCACAATGCTCCTTAGTGACAGACGCCCAACTCAAATTACCTTAAATAAAATAGAAGAGAGAACATGGTGCTATAGTCAGAAGCACCACACCATCCTTCCACAGCAAAGATCCAAAAAACTAAGTCAAACAGAGTCACACATCAGTCCTGAAACCCTAACCATCAAATGAAGAGATAAAGAACTCAGACAAGCACCGAATGGAATAAGAAACTGAACAAGAACACAGAGCGAGGAGAGATACATGCAGAGGTCCACTATCAGCTACTGCAGCACGGATCCGCCATCTTGGACTCCTATCAGAGATTAGCGAACCTGGGGTATGAGAAAGCAGCTTCATGGAGTTTCCAGCAGGAGACAGAACAACTGGTAACCAGCGATATATGCTTTCCCACCCCCGACCCTTCTTCACCCCCACTCAGCCTCCTCTGCTTCCTGCAGCCACAGTCTCTTGGCCAGGAAGCACCGGCTTCACCCCGGTATTGATCAGATTCTACCCACCTGCACTGGCCGGCTCCCTGAGTGCCATTTGTTGGCTGCTGGTGTTGTTTTTTCTGCTTCTTTATATTTCTCCCTTACCTCTAACCACCTCCCCCTCCTTTCTCTCAAATACCTGGCTCTGTGTGCCATCTTTGCTTCTTCCTGAAAGGCTGCAAAACACCACTTGACTGTGAAACTTCTTCCCCGCCCATGCCACCAAGCTGGTGGAAGACCGGAGCTTTTTTTTGTTTGTTTCTTCTGATTTGTTGTCTTTTGATTTGTTTGTTTGTTTTCTTTTTCTCTTCTTGGCTTGGGAGCCCCTGCTAGCTGGGCAGTAACACGCGGCTTGGAAGCTACTCCCTTACTCTGTGCAGACTCACAGTGACATCCTGGGAGGCATTTCTTTTCTCATGTTATCGTTTTTTTTGTAGTTGTTTGTTTCTTTGTTTTGTTTTCTTCTCTCTCTTTTTCCCTTTTTGTCTTTCTTCAATTCTGGTTTTGCGATTTATTCATTTTTTTCTTTTTCTTTTTTTTTTTTCATTTTTGTTTTTCTCATTTCTCAGTCTCTCATCTATCCACTCCAGCAACCAGCTCACTTAGCACTCATTTTTGTTTGTGTGTATGTTTTTGGATCCTGTTCCTCTCTCCTCTCTCTCCTCTTCCCCATACTTGTCTTAGCTCCACACATCACAATCTCCCCCCTCCTTCCTGCGTACCTCCACCATGCACTGAGTATCACACTCCCAAGCAGCACAGGCATGACCTACTGAAACCTGCCCTGCACTGATTTCCGGTCCACCCTGTTGGCCATAGTACGTGCCACAAACAACCCATCCCAGCAACTCCCCTTCAACTGGACCTGCCCTGCTGTACCATACCTGAGTGATTGACCCTGCCCATTGGAGAAGGAGGTGAAAAGTATCATGTCCATGGACAAGTAAACAACAAA
>NW_004443977.1:2469523-2559536 GCF_000243295.1 Trichechus manatus latirostris | reverse complement strand
TACAAGAGACACACCTTAGAAACAAAGATGTAAATTTATTAAAAATCACAGGTTGGAAAAAATATAACAAGCAAACAGCTAACAAAAAAGAGCAGGAGTGGCAATATTAATCTCAGATAAAATAGCCATTAAAACAAAATCCACCATAAAATACAAAGAAGGACACTATATAATGATTAAAGAGATGATCCATCATGAAGCCATAACCATGCTAAACATCTATGCACCCAATGATAGGGCTCCAAAATATGTAAAAGAAACTCTAACACCATTGAAAAGAGAAATTACAGTTCCACAATAATAGTAGGAGACTTCAACACAACACTGTCAGTAAAGGACAGAACATCTAGAAAGAAACTCAGCAAAGATACAGAAGACCTAAAGGGCACAATCAGCCAACTTGACCTCATAGATACACATAGAACACTACACCCAACAGCTGCAAAGTACACATTCTTTCCAATGCACATGGAACGTTCTCCAGAATAGACCACATCTTAGGCCACAGAGAAATCCTCAACAAGATCCACAACGTTGAGATAATACAAAGTATCTTCTCTGACCACAATGCCATCAAGGTAGAAATTAACAACAGAAAGAGCAGGGAAAAAAAAAATCAGTTACATGGAAACTGAATAACACCCTGTTTACACATCACTGGGTAATAGAAGAAATCAGAGATGGAATCAAAAAGTTCCTAGAATCAAACAAGAATGAAAACACATCATACCAAAACATTTGGGACACAGCAAAGGCAGTCCTCAGAGGACAATTTTTAGCAATAGATGCACACATCAAAAAAGAAGGGACAAAATCAAAACTTTAACTACAGAACTTGAACAAATAGAAAGAGAAAAGCAAAAAAAAAAAGAGATTGAAAAGGTATTAAAAAAACTCCCAACAAAACAAAGCCCTGGCCCAGATGGCTTCACTGGAGAATTCTACAAAACATTCAGAGAAGCGCTTATACCAGTACTGCTCAAACTATTTCAGCACATAGAAAAGGAAGGGATACTTCCAAATTCATTTTATGAAGCCGACATAACCCTGATACCAAAATCAGGCAAAGAAGCCACAAAAAAAGAAAATTACAGACCAGTATCTCTCATGAATATAGATGCAAAAATTCATAACAAAATTCTAGCCAATAGAATTCAGCATCATATCAAAAAATAATACACTACGACCAAGTAGGATTCATACCAGGTATTCAAGGATGGTTCAAATTAGAAAATCAATCAACGTAATCCACCACATAAATAAAAGGAAAGAAAATAATCACATGATCATCTCAATTAACACAGAAAAGGCATTCGACAAAGTCCAACACCCATTCCTGACAAAAACTCTCAATAAAATAGATATAGAAGGGAAATTTCTCAAGATAATAAAGGGCATCTATGCAAAACCAACGACCAACATCATTCTTAATGGAGAGAGGCTGAAAACGTTTCACTTGAAAATGGGAACAAGACAACGATGTCGTTTATCTCCACTCCTATTTGACATTGTGCTAGAAGGCCTAGCTCAAGCAATAAGGCAAGAAAAAGAAATAAAGGGCATCCAAATTGGTAACGAAGAAGTTAAACTGTCCCTGTTTGCAGGTGATATGATCCTATACATGGAAAACCCTAAAGACTGCACAAAAAAGCTACTGGAACTAATAGAAAGATTCAGCAGAGTAACAGGATACAAGATAAACATAAAATTGGTTGGATTCGTATACACCAATAAAGAGAATGATGAAAAGGAAATCAGGAGAGCAATACCATTTATAATAGCCCCTAAAAAAAATGAAATAGGTAGGACTAAATCTAACCAGGGATGTAAAATACCTGTACAAGGAAAACTACAAAATACTACTGCAAGAAACCCAAAGGGATCTACATAAATGGAAGAACTTACCATACTCATGGATAGGTAGACTCAACATAGTGACAATGACAATTCTACCCAAAGCAATTAACAAATACAATGCAGTCCCGATCCAAATACCAACAACATTCTTTAAAGACAAGGAAAAACTAATCATTAACTTTATATGGAAAGGGAAGAAGCCCTGGATAAGTAAAGCTCTATTGAAGAAGAATAAAGCAGAAGGACTCGTACTACCTGACCTCAGAACCTACTATACAGCTACAGTAGTCAAAACAGCCTCGTACTGGTAGAATGACAGATACATTGACCAATGGAACAGAGTTGAGAACCCAGATGTAAATCCATCCACCTACGGTCACCTGATCTTCGACAAGGGCCCAAAGTCCATCAAATGGGGAACAGTCTTTTTAACAAACTGTGCTGGCAAAACTGGATGTCCATCTGCAAAAACAATGAAACAGGACCCATACTTCACACCATACACAAAAACTAATTCAAAATGGATCAAAGACCTAAATATTAAGCCAAAAACTATAAAGTTCATAGAAGAAAAAATTGGATCAACGCTAGAGGCCCTAATGCCTGGCATTAACAGGATACAAACCATAACGAACAACACACAAACCCCAGAAGATAAACTAGATGACTGGGATCTTCTAAAAATTAAACACTTATGGTCATCAAAAGACTTCACCAAAAGAGTAAAAAGAGAACCTACACTCTGGGAAAAATTTTTTGCACATTACATGTCAGACAAAGGCCTCATCTCTAAAACAAGAAAATCCAACACCTCTACAACAAAAAGACAAATGATCCTATTAAAAAACGAGCAAAGAAAATGAACAGACACATCACCAAAGAAGACATTCAAGCGGCCAACAGACACATGAGGAAATGCTGGTGATCACTAGCCATTAAAGAAATGCAAATTAAAACCACAATGAGATACCATCTCACCCCAGCATTACTGGCACGAATCAAAAACACTGCAAGTAACAAATGTTGGAGAGGCTGTGGGGAGATCGGAACTCTTATGTACTGCTAGTGGGAATGCAAAATGATACAACCATTTTGGAAAATGAAATGGTGCTTCCTTAGAAAGCTAGAAATAGAAATACCATACAATCCAGCAATCCCACTCCTAGGAATGTATCCTAGAGAAATAAGAGCTGTCACACGAATAGACATATGCACACTCATATTCATTGCGGCACTGTTCACAATAGCAAAAAGATGGAAACAACCTAGGTGCCCATCAACAGATGAACGGATAAACAAACAAATTATGGTATAGTCACACAATAGAATATTATGCAATGATAAAGAGCAACGATGAATCTGCAAAACATCTCATAACATGGATGAATCTGGAAGCCGTTATGCTTAATGAAATTAGTCAGTTGTAAAAGGACAAACATTGTATGAGACCACTATTATAAGAACTCAAGAAAAGGTTTAAACACAGAAGAAAACATTCTTTGATGGTTACTAGAGTGGGGAGGGAGGGAGAGGGGAATTCACTAACTAATGGGTAGACAATAATTATCTTAGGTTAAGGTAAGTACAACACACAGTACAGGGGAAGTTAGCACTGCTGGACAAGACCAAAAGCTAAGAAGTTTCCTGAATACAACAAAACACTTTGAGGGACAGTGTAGAAGGCACAGAGGTCTGTGGACCATGGTTTCATGGGACATCTAGGTCAACTGGCATAACAAAGTTTATTATGTAACTGTTGTTCATCCCACTTTGGTGAGTGGTGTCTGGGGTCTTAAAAGCTAGCCAGCAGCCATCTATGATACATCAATTGGTCCCAACCCACCTGGAGCAAAGGAGAGTGAAGAACACCAAAGACACGAGGAAAATATTAGCCCAAGAGACAAAAGGGGCCACATAAATCAGAGAGTCCATCAGCATGAGACCAGAAAAACTAGATGGTGCCTGGCTATCACCAACGACTGCCCTGACAGGGAACACAACAGAGAGTCCCTGACGGAGCAGGAGAAAAGTGGGGTGCAGAATGAAATTCTAGTAAAAAGACCAGACTTAATGGTCTGACTGAGACTGGAGGAACCCCAGAAGTCATGGTCCCCAGACTCTCTGTTAATCCAGAACGAAAACCATTCCTGAAGCCAACTCTTCAGACAAAGAATAGACTGAACTATAAGACATAAGATGATATTCGTGAAGAGTGTGCTTCTTAGTTCAAGTAGACACATGAGACTAAATGGGCAGCTCTTGCCCAGAGGCAAGATGAGAAGGCAGAAAAAGATAGGAGCTGGTTGAATGGACAAGGGAAATCCAGGGTGGAAAGGAGGAATGTGCGTTTACATTATAGGGCTAGCAACTAGTGTCACATAACAATGTATGTATAAATTTTTGTATGAGAAACAACTCGAACTGTAAACTTTCACCTAAAGCACAATTTAAAAAAAAAGAAGGGAATGTATCAGCTCACAGAACTGAGAAGCCCAGTGACTATTCAAATTTCAGGAACAGATGGATTTGCAGTTCAGGTGATAACCACTAGGAGTCTATATACATCTTTGTATACATCAATTCTGCTTTCCTTTCAGTCAGTATCTCTTTCTCTAGGGAAGATGGTTGGTCCTGGAGAGGAATGTTAAGAGCATCCTTAGAGTTTGTAAGTACAGATAAAAGAGCTTCACCTTCTCTTTTTCAGCATCTGTATTGCAAAATGGACTCTGATTGACCCCACTTGGAGCCCCGGACAGTTCACTATTATCTTCCTGCCACCAGCAAGTCAAACTTGTTTTCAGGTCAATTCCATCAAAGCAATGGGAGTGATATTTTAAGAATACAAATAAGATTTTTACTATCCTACTTAAACCTCTCAATGGTTTCCTACAGCTCTTAGGACAAAGCACAATATCCTGAAAATGGCCAAGAAGTCCTATATCATCTGTGCTTGTCCACCTCACTGACTCATCTTGCTACCATTTTCCCAATTACTGCCCATGTCCAGCCTGTTCTCTGAAAGCATTAATCTTCCTCCCTCCTCAAGTTGTCTTGGCTAGAATTGTGCATCCCAATCCCTCCCAGTGCATTTTGCCTTGAAAATTCCTATTTATCTTTCTCATCTCAGCTTAAATATCCCTTCTTCTGTGGGCTGACTTATGCTACTCATCTCTAGTTTAGGACAATGGCTATATTCTCTTGGCACTGTGTACAATTTTGTCATGTCATCTACCAAAATTTTAGTTATATATATTACATGTGATTATTTGTCTAATTCCTGACTCCCCAAGTAGACTGTAAGCTCCATAAGGTAAGAGAACATGTGTTTTATTTTCATTTTTCCATCATATCCCAAGCTTTTTGTAGTGTCCTCACATAAAGTAAGTTTTTCAATACATATTTTTTAAGATAGACACATAATTATGCTTGCACGTTTTTACATTTCTCTTGAGTACATTTAGTACATATTTACTCAGTTTGTTCAAATCTGCATTAAATACTCTACCAATATGATGTCTAATCTAAATCACAACCATGAAAGTGGATATTATTATTCATTTTACATGTTAAACATTAAATAATTTGTGTAAGGCTACATGGCTAGTTAAAGAGTAAAGGTTTGAACCTATGTCTATCTGATCCCAAAACCTGTGATATTACTACTAAACAATATTTTTTAGCCTTAAAATAAAATTAAAGATACCAGCCCAAATACATTCTAAGTATAACCCATGCCTCTACATATGATTAGTAATGCAAACAGCACAAATGGTCTTGCTTTTACAAGAAAAGAAAAGATTTTGTCTTGCCTTTGTCATTAGACACTTCATTTCAATATTTCGGAGCTAATCCATTTACTTTCACACATACAGCACAGCAGCAAGAGCCATTACTTTAAGCTTGTCTCTATTTTAATGAAAACAGGTTCAGTATTCTCTGCAAAGGTCAAAATACTAAGCACATTATTATCTCTCCAAATTTTTAACAGACAGTTACAATTCAGATGAGATAAAGAAAAATGTATTTTACAGTTTCTAGAGAAAACATAGAGGAAATTGAAGGTTGCCTAATAAATATGTTGCTAAAGTTTTTCAGAGAGGTTTGTAATGACCTTTTGAACTGTATGTCATTCAATAAGTCTTACACTCCTTCATGTGTGACTATCATTCTGGAAGTTCAGAGGGCTATTGAATTCTTGGTGCTGACTGGAAACTTCTTTCTCTTAATTTCAAAGAACTAGCTTCCTTGGCCTTTTGTTCTGTGCTGTGTGGAAGTAGTTCTCTTGGTTTCACTTGGAGAAAATGATCAACTAGCCTTCAATTCCATCTTCTAGTGATTTGGAAGGAATGAGAAGGAAACAATTATTATGGTGTTTTGTTTACTATTGCTTTCCTCCAAGAGATACTATTTTCTTGATCCTAAACTGACACAGAATTGGGCATACGAGAAAAGACTCCGTGAGGCAACAGGCAGCATAAAAAAAGGTAGGATCTTGGGTGAAGCTAAGAACCCTTCTTCTCGCCAACTAATGTCAAAATATGTAATAAAAAATCGAAGCATTAAACCCTCACCCATCCACATACTGTAGTGTTCAGTTGCCTTTGGGAGAGAGAGGGGAAGGGACAAGAGAGGGGTTATCAAACCTGAAAAAAAAAATGTATGCAAGTTAATGAAATACATGGAATGAAGTTGATGAAATATTATGAAATGAGCAGTGGCAATGGAGTACTGATGGCCTTGTCAGCATCCTTAAGGAAGAAACCAAGATGTATTTGGGAGCTTTAGACAGAAGCTAATAAACATAGAATTCAAGACACTAATAATGTTTTCTAGAGAAAATGAAGATACTAAATAGAGATTTATGACATTGTGAACTATGATCTTGAATATACTCTGCTTTCTTTACAAGTTGCTTTTATAATATACCTTTTGGGCTTTTCTTTCCTTCTTTAGGGATTTCTCTGAGACTCAATTTTATCCTGTATGCAAGTGTGTATAAAAATTATGGAACAGAACATGAAACATTCTATTTTAAAAAAGCTTTAAAATTGCTGAATGTTTATAAAAATGTGTACTTTAACTTTGTGTTTAGAAATATCATTTATCTTTTGCTACTTTATAACTTTTCATCCATTATATAGAATTTAATCTTATACATTTATATTTAATCATCTGGATTAAACTATCTTTCTTATTCTTTATATCTTTATAAATTAATCAGAAGTCGTTTATATACCTAGTGAAGCAGTAATTTGAAACCTATGTTAGTATTTAATTTTTACCAACATTTATTATTATTTTTATATGGTGAGAGAAACCTATTTCTCTGTATCATGAATGAATCAGAAAGTATTCTTGCTACTAGTTCAAACTCAATATAATGAATACATTAACAGCTAGTATTTCCCAAGTTAAACATCAAATAATTCAACTTTTGGGGGGAAAGAGAGTCTTCATATGATAAGAAAAGAAAATATAAATAGTTGTAATTTATAGTATTTTATTTTAATAAATATTTAAAATATGGACAGAAAAACAAAGTCCCAAAATTTATGAGTTACCTAAAATAATTAATAATATATTTTGTGAAGAGGAACAGTCCTACGAACACTTAAAAATAGTCTATCCAGTCTCTGTTCCTTCAGATTATCTTTAAGAAGTATGTTTTTCTGTTACTTGAAATGATAGCTATAAAGTTAATGAATTAAAATAGGATATAAGAAAGGGCAATTTTCAATGAAGGTTAGCAGGTGATAAATGTATGTAGAGGAAATATTTAAGAGAATTATATTAAAAATGGGAAGGATAAAGGGACTTAAAGCGAGGTAATATTTCTACACTTCTCTCAAGCTGGTAATGATAAGTTATATATGTATAAGTTATCACAATAGACTGTGATAAGTTATACGTATTTAATACCTAGAGAAACCACTAAAAAAGTTATAGAATAAAATATACTTGAAAACAGTATAGGTAAATCAAAATGGAATATTAAATTTTGTTTAATTCATAGGAGGCAAGCAAAAAGAATTAAAAAAGAGAAATGAAAAAGAGAACAAACAGAAAATGAAAAATAAAATGAGAGACTTAAACCCAGCGTATCCATAATTACATTACAATTAAATAGTCTAAATACACCAATCAAAAGATCGAGATTTTCAGAGGATTAAAAACAATGATCCAACTATATGCTGCTCTGAGAAAGTTACTTCAAATATGATGATATAGACCAGTTAAAGATAGAAATATATATATGTAAAAAGATATATCATGCAAACATTAATCAGAAGAAAGCAGAAATGGCTATATTAACATCAGATAAAGTGTCAGAGCAAAGAAAATTATATAGATAAAAGGGTCAATCTACCAAGTAGACATAGCAGTCTTAAATGTGTATCCACCAAACAACAGAGCTGCAAAATATGGTAGGAAAAAAACTGATAGCACTGAAAGGAGAAATAGATAAATATATAATATTAATTGAAGACATTAACATCCCTTTCACTAGACAGAAAATCAGCAAGGCTATAGAAAAACTCAGAAGACCATCAAACAACAGGATCTAATGAACATTAATACAACATCCAACAATAGAAGAATACACATTCTTTTCAAGTGCCCTTGGAACATATACCAAGATAGACTATATACCTGGCCATAAATGAGACCTCAACAAATTTAAAATAATTGAAGTCATACAAAGTGTGTTTTGTAACCACAGTGAACTCAAAGTAGAAATTAATAACAGAAAAATCTCTAAACACTTTGAAACTAAATAATACATTACTATATAACCCACAAAAAGGAAAAGAAAGTCTCAAGGGAAATTTTTCAAAAATACTGTGAACTTCATGAGAATGAAAATACAACAAAATTTGTGGAACAGCTAAAGCAGTACAGAAATGGAAATTCATAGCAATAAATGAACACATCAGAAATGTAAGAAGTCTCAAATCAGTAATCTAAGCTTCTATTCACGAACATAGAAAATGAAAATAAGCAAAGCAAGTAGAAGGAAGAACATAACAAAAATAAGAAAAGAAATCAATGGCATTGGAAATAGAAAACAATAGATAAAATCAATGAAACAAATAGCTGGTTCTTGGAAAAGATTTTTTAAAAATGACAAACCTCTAACAAGACTGACAAAGATAAAAAAGGAGAGAAGTCATAAATTACCAATACCAGGAATGAAACTGTCCCTGCAGATGTCAAAAGGAAAATAAGGGAGTACTACAAACATCTCTACACATATAAATTTGATAACTTTGATGAAATGGACAATTAATTGAAAAACAGAAGCTACAACATCTCATCCAAAATAAAACAGATAATTTGAATAGCCCTATAACTATTAAGGAAATTAAATTAATAATTTTGAAAATCCTAAAAAAGAAATACCCAGGCCCAAATGGTTTCATGGAGAATTCTACCAAATATATGAAAAATCAATACCAATTTTATACATTCTCCTGTATCAAAAAAAAAGGAAGGAACGTTTCCCAATTTGTTTTATGAATCTAGTATATTACCTTCATACCAAAACCAAATAGAGTACAAAAAAAGAAAAAGAAAACTGAAGACCAATAACCTTCAAAATTGTAAAAGCAAAAATTCTTAACAAAATATCAGCAAATAGAATTCAGCAATATATAAAAAGAATTATACACCATAGCCAAATAGGATTTATTTCAGGGATATAAGGCTGGCTCAGTATTTGAAAATAAATCAGTATAATCTACGATATTAACAGGTTAAAGAAGGAAAATCACATGATCATATCAATTGACACCAAAAATAATTAGAAAAAGTCAACACCTATGCTCGATAAAAAATCTCAGAAAAAGATTAGAGGGGAACTTCCTCAACTTGATAAAGACCATCTATCAAAAACCTGCAGCTAACAATATACTTAATGGTGAGACTGAGTATTTTCCTCCAAGACTGGGAACAAAGTAAGTATATTTGCTTTCACCACTCTTACTCAACATAGTATTAGAAATTTTAAGCCAGTGCAACAAGGCAAGAAGTGCAAATAAAAAGCATACAGATAGAAAAGGAAGAAATAAATTTGTCTGTGTTCTGTAGATGGCATGATTGTCTTTATAAAAAAGAACTTAAGTAATCAACAAAATACTCATAGAATAAATAAATGAATTCAGCATGGTCATAGGATACAAGATACAAAATCAATTGTATCTACATACTAGCAATGAACATGTGGGTACTGAAATTAAAAATACAGTATCATTTATAGTAACTAAAAATACAATTAAATACCTAGGTGTAAATCCAACAAAACATGCACAGAGCTTGTATGCTGAAAATGACAAAATGCTGATGAAAAGAATCAAAGAAGACCGAAATATATGTAAATATATGTAGAAATATGTTCATGGATTGGAAGACTCAAAATAGTAAAGATGTCAGTTCTCCTCATATTGCTCTATAGGTTTGACACAATTCCTATCAAAATCCCAGCAAGAGGTTTTGAAATATATATAAGATTATTATAAAACTTATATGGAAAGTCAAAGAATGTGAACAGCTAAAACAATTTTGAAAGAAAAAATAAAGCGAGAGAATTCAGTCTACCTGCCATCAAGACTTTTACATAGATACAGTAATCAAGACTATGCGGTATTAGTGGAAGAATAGATACTTAATTCAATGAAACAGAATAAAGAACCCAGAAATATACCCGTACAAATAAGCCCAACAGATTTTTGACAAAGATTCAAAAGAACCTTAACTGAAATCTCATACCTTATAAAAAATTAACTGAAAATTAATCTTGAATTTAAATGTAAAATATAAAATGATAACACCTTTAGAAAAAAATCTTTAGCATCTATGGCAAGGCAAAGAGATTTTAGTCTTGACACCAAAAACACAATCCATAAAAGGAAAAATTGATAAGTTGGACTTCATCAAAATTAAAAACATTTACTCTGTGACAGATCCCATTAAGAGGATGAAAATACAAGCTAGATTGTGAGAAAACATTTGCAAACCACATGTATCTAGAATGTGTAAAGAACACTCAAATTTCCAGTTTAAAAATAGTCCAGTTGAAACGGGCAAAAGAAATGAAGAGACATTTCCCCAAAGAGAATATACACCTTGCAAATAAGCACATGAAAAGATGTTCGGTATCATTACCTATTGTATTAATTCAAATTGAAACCATAATGAGCTATCTCTACACACCTATCAAAATGGCTAATCTGAAAAATAGTGACAACATCAAATGCTGGAGAGGATGCAGAGAAACTGGACCAATTAAACCTTGCTGGTGGGAATATAAAATGGTACAGCCACTTTGGAAAACAGTTTGTCAGTTTCTTAAAAATCTAAAATGCTAATGTGAAATGACCCAAGAGTTGAACTCCTGGGCATTTATCCCACAGAAATAAAAGTTTATGTTCACCCAAAAGCCTGTACAGGAATATTTTTAGCAATTTTATTTGTGATAGCCTCAATCTGGAAGCAATCTAGATTTAATTTAATGGGTGTATGGTTAAAGAAACTGTAGTACATCCATACCGTGAAATATTACTAGCAATCACAAGAAATAAACTATTAATACAAAATGCAACCTGGATAAATCTGCAGAGATTTATTCTAGGTGAAAAATGTCAATCCCAAAAAGTTACATACTGTATGGCTCCATTTATATAGTATTACTGAAATGACAAAAATTCTTAAATGAAGGCCAAATTAGTTGTAGGGGAGGGAGATAAGGAAGAGATAGGGGCTAGAGAGAAATGGCTGTGTCTATAAAAGGCAACAGGAGGGATTTCTGCAGTGCTGGAAATGTTCCATATCATGACTGTATCAACATTAATATCGTGGTCATGATATTGTAAAATAATTTTGTAAGATGTTACCATTAGGGGAAAGTACATATGATGCCTCTGAATTATCACTTACAAGTAGAGATGAATCTACAATTATTTCAACAGGAAATGTTTAATTTAAAAATACGTACACTGCAAACCTGAAATATACCACTTAAATAGCACATCAAAAATGTGTATGTAACTCAGAAGTCAACCAACCAGATAAAATAAATCCCCCCCAAAATAGAGTTAATCTGAAACATGGAAGAAAAAAGAAGGAAAAAAGAGAAAAAAAAATTGGACAAATGGAAAACAAGTAGCAAGGTGACTTATTTCAATTTAAACATGTCAGTTATCACATTAAATATAAATGGCTTAAATATCCCAGTTAAAAGGTGGACATTTTTAGATTGGATAAAAGAGTTAGACCAACTATATTCTGCTTATAAGAAACAGAGTTTGACATACAAGATTGACATTTGTTCAAACTTATGAAAAAGACTGTTGCTATGTAAACACAGTGACTGGAGCTCTGCAATACTGAAGACCTTGGGAGTAGGGTAGGGCATCATGGTTGTCTAAGCAACGTAAGTAGCCTAGCACAAATCTCTTTCAAACAAGTTCCTTTAGAAATAGCTTCACTTAGGAAGATTTATATTAGAATCGTAAGCTTTGAGACAGACTTCTGTTTTATTTCACTTTGATTTTGGTGTGTTTTTCAGCTGCAGAAGGAATGGTGTGCAACCATCTCTGTTCAAGTGATGGCTGTTGGGGACCTGGGCCAGACCAGTGCCTGTCATGCCGACGCTTCAGTAGGGGAAGGACCTGCATAGAGTCTTGTAACCTCTATGATGGGTAAGGCTACTTACAGTATTGCCTTTGCCTCATGAGCTTTGAGATAGTGATTGGTTCATATTCAAAGATTAGAAGAAAATGGTAACATTTCAAAATGTATGTGCTGTCAAAGATTTCTGATGAGAGCTCTTATTTAAAGGATACTACACATAGAATTGTTTTGAGGGGATATAATTCCATTTGCAATAACTTTTGTAGTTTTGCATTTTATATAGAAAGGATAAAAATCTGTAGATCATAATAATATTGATGTGTCTCTCTTTTGAAGGATGACCAAAACCAATTTTATTCCTGAAATTTAGGGGGAAGAAGGTAAAAATTTGAAATTTAAGTACAAAAACAGTTTTAAGTAAGAATTTAATATTTTTTCAGGAAAATTTCAGCTTATAAATTTGATAATGAATAACAGATTATGTGCTGACATGTCTCATATGAATTGCATTCATGGTTGTATAAAGGTTGATGGCATTAAAATTTAATGTAATAGACTTTAATTCTGTTAAACAAATGTTACATTAAAAGTTTATTGATTATATGTATATATATACATTTTAAAGAGAGAATGGATTTTAGATATAGTTTGATTTAACTGTAGCATTTTATATATATACCGTGAGAACTGGAGTAATTGAGTATACTGGCCAAAGTCACAACAGTGTTGAAGAATTGAGCCCACACTAGAACTCATAGGTGTCTGATTTTCATCTTGGTCTCTTTTAAAAATGCCATTAATTTTCATTTACTCTTTTAGTTGCAAACTTGTCAGAAATAATAAAATTTAAAAATGTTTGGATATATATACTGTCCTCTATTTTCTGCAAAGCATTGAACACTAGCTAAAGGAGGGGGAAATATAGCCTTACTTAGTAAAAAACACTAATTTCCATACTGTTTTTGAAAGTTTAAAACATTTTCAGTATTTGTGTCATTCAATGAAATCCATTAAAGAAATGTAAATATTTTAATGGATTTTTGTAGTAATAACAGGGCCCTAAGTATAGGGAGCCCTGTGGTGCAGTGGTTAAGAACTATGGCTGCTAATCGAAAGGTCAGCAGTTCAAATTCACCAGTTGCTCCTTGAAAACCTATGGAGGCTGTTCTTCTCTGTCCTATAGGGTCACTATGAGTCAAAATCGACTTGACAGCAACGGATTTTTTTTTTTTTTTAAGCACGCACACAACAACAAAGTTGTGAGAAATGTAAAGTAGCAACAGCAAGTGAAAAAAAAACCAGTATATGAAGTCCAAAGCTCAATAGTCTGTGATTTGTTACTTTAGATTTAAGTGAAAGGGGAACTCTGGCAAAGCCATAGTAGAATCACTAGGAGACAGTGAAGAAAAAGAAAAATGGTGGAGAAAGTGAGAATAAAGGGCAGAAGTAAAGAAGGACTGCAAGGAAGATCTGCTGTTAGAGCAGAGAGGAAGAGAGCCAGTAGCTTCGCGGAGTCTCTCTACAGTCTCTATGGAAGGAGAGACAGCTAGGGTATCTCCGAGGCTTTCTTGTATACTTACATGCATTGTATTCCTCAACTCTGTGAGGGGAAGAGGGCTTTAGAGAAAGAGAGGGGGAAAATCATGGCTTATAGTTTAGTACCATAAAAATTATGACCTTTATTTAGCATAACTCTTTAGTTATCAATGCTTTTGATTCTCTTATCAGTTTATCCCTATCCCCGTCCCCCACACAAGATTATTTTGATGTTCATTTTCTGAAGATTCCCTATGTTGAGTACTTTATAACACTCATGTAGACCAAAAAAAAAAAGAAAAAAAATCTGTTTTAATGTAGTTGAGATTTTAAACTCAAGAAAATTCATAAAATGTTTGATCCATTACAAACCAACAGCTCACCTTAAAAATGCAAAATTTTTGTAACTGAAATTTGTGTTGCATATATAATTAAACCATAAGTTTGTCTATTCATTTTGAAAAACCAAACTTTATTTTGCCTTGGAGTACATGTGGTCATAATGTAACCAACAGAAGATACAGTGCACCCTTTCAGCTTCTGTAGTTTATTAAGGCTTTACTATCACCAAATGAGATAGTTTGCTATGGTGGAAAGAAAATAAACTGAATAAATCAGTCTAGGGAAAAATATATTTGAATTTATTATCTAATTCATATGTAATTGCTGTATTTGTAATGCTGTTGGTTTGGAATGGTAGCTCCTGATACAAAGGCACAAAATAATGAAGTCAATGTATTTAGTCACATTTTGTTAATGTCTCATAAGTTATATCCTAAATCTTTACCTAGTACCTCATCCTTTTGCACATAAGTGGGAATGGAGCTGCTTAAACATATTGTAGATGGCTTGATACCCAATTATGGAAATGACGGTTTTGGAGTTTATTGGAAAACATTTATTATACAAATAGCCACAAAAATGTAAGAATGTGGGAAGGAATGACCATCATCCCAGGAGATTTCAATTTGAAAGTTGTAGGAGGTTACCATCAAACAATTTTCTATTTTATGCCATATAGAAGTACTTCAGAAAGAATTTAAATTGAAAAAGAAGTTGTGATACTAGATCAATAATCTAAAAAACTAAAATCTACCATAGAGAGTTACTTTCTCTCATTCCCCAAGGCAGATATTTTTAAAGGAGAAAAGAAATCAAAGCATTTTTTGAAGTTTCACCAAAAATAAATTCAAGGGTCTTGGGATTTGAAGGACAAAGCTAGGGAACGTTCATATAACTTAGCAACAAGGAAAAAAAAAAAAAAAACTTCTTCCAGAGTTTAGAAAAATAAAGCTTCAGCCAAGAGTAAAATTATATATAAAGGCAAACTCCTTGAAAATCAAGATCAGTACTGGAAGTACAGGCACAGCTGTATTCAAAATGGTAAATACTTCTGCTGTGTCATACCTCTAGCAGGAGAGAGGTTTCTTGAACTAGTCTAGCATTGAACCCCATGGAGAGCAAGGAGAGCCAGCTGGCTGTGGTTTATCATTTCTCCTACTGGAGAAGTTATTCCTAATGTACAGGGAAATGTTTCTGATGCTCCAAGCGTTTAGAGAAACAAACTCTAGAATTGACTCTGCCGATAGGACTTTAGCAGATGTTACATCATTTGTTACGTTGACAGCTTGTTTGCTTACACTGTCTCATGCAGCCAATGTTTTCACAGAGAATTTCGGGAGTTTGAGAATGGCTCCATCTGTGTGGAGTGTGACCCCCAGTGTGAGAAGATGGAAGATGGTATACTCACATGCCATGGACCGGTAAGTCTAAAGACATCTGTGATGGTGTTGGCTTATTTTTAGTATCGTGTATGAATGTTTGTTATATCATTGTATTATTGTTTATCCATCCATTTTTTAGATATTTATAGCGTGCTCTGGGGAAACATGTTTACTGTTCTGCCCTTAAGATGCTTACACTTTAGTAGTAGAGATAAAATATTTAAAAATTCAATGTCATAAATATTTATGTAATTAAGGTGATATTATGCCCTAAATAATGTATTTAAAGAGAAGAATAAGATATGGAATTACCCTTGATGATTGCACAGTATTGAAAATAAAAGAGTGATACACAAGTAACTATACTGAAACATAATAATTGATCAAATATGTATAAATTGTTATAGGAACACGAAGGAAAACCTAATTCTGTTATGAAGGTAGAAATTGGAGCATCAAGGAAGGCTGTAGAGAAGTGATGACTGAGCTATAATTTGGAAAAGAATCTGGAGAGAGGAAACATGTAAAGATATGCAAGTGTGAAAGTTTATGTTATGTTTAGAGAAAACTGTAACGTTTATGTCTGTGTTAAATCATTTAGCTATCATGACAATGTGGAGGACAGTTGAAAAGGAGGAGGAAGACTAGTACTCATAAACTAAATATAGTGTGATAAGCACTATGGCAAATGGAAGAACTGAGCTGTGAGAACCCAAGAAGGGGCCATGGGTTAGGAAAGCCTTCATATGAGGGGATGTTAGTCTGAAGCTAGACCCAGAGAAAAAATGACAGCTATATTTTAGACTTCCCGTTGGTTTCCATCATTGTCGTTTTTCTTAATGATGAGGTCAGTATGAGTTTGTCGTTCTAAAGTGTCATAATCATCCTTCTTTAGACAAATTTCCAGTTTATCTGTATCAATTAAGTCATCCCTCAATAGATTATTTGAGGACCAACATTTAGGTGTAGCCAAGAGCTCAATATCGTTCTGTAAGAATTCATTTGAAATTTAAATAGTATTAATTTTTCTACAAAAGTGCTTATTCAGCACTTAATTAGCTTAGAAAAAAATATCATGAGCCCTCCAAACTTCCATTAGGCCCCAGTGAACCATTCTGGAACTTCATCTAAAGAAGGATATGGAAGCTTGGACGGTTGAGAGGACCACAACAAAGATGATTAAGCTTGGAAAATCAGACCTATGAGAAAAAGAAGTGGTGTTATTTGGCCTGGAGAACCAAAGTCGAAAAGGCAAATTAATATATAATGATCTCCAAGTAAGTACGCAAAGGGCTTATGCAGCTGTTTTCTCTCTCCTCTAAGGACAGTAATGGAAAATACTATTAATCTGCAGCTTGAGAAATGTGGATTCTGTAAAGAATGTCATGGAATGCAGGAAAGTAAAATTCTGTAATGGGTTGTTAAAGCAAGTTGAGATATCTATATAAGTCTTCCTTAAAAATTAAAATGTTTAGGTACATCCTTAACCGTAAGTCATGGAATGAAAAAGTCTCTTCAGAGAGTCTGAGACTTTTAAAAAATATACAATTAAGAAAAAATCGAGAATTAGACCATCTCTTCAAAATAAGGCAGAGAATAATCATGTCTCTAGATTTAGTCATAGCATGTATTGGGCATAGATTTAAAGAAGTATTTTTAAAAAAACTATGAATGATTGCCCAGAATTGCCAAATGCTTCCTTTGTGTATCACTATGAATGCCACTGCACTAATATTTCCTGTGGATTTATCTTTTTTCTAGTTTAATTTTTTTCACACCTATACTTTCTTTTTTCTTTGTCTTATCCCTTTCATTCTGAACACACTCTGAGAAACATCTTATTTAGTACCTACTTTGCCAGACTATGTCAGCATACCTATTATTGCATTTTTACATACTAACAGATTAAGAAAATCAATGTACAGAGATATTTCTCAAAACCACTACAGTGATATTCTTTGTTTGCATATTTTATTTTATTTTTTCATAACATTAGTGTTTTTCCTATATATTGAATTCTGTAAATAGAAAATGAATTCAAATTAGGATATTTTGACCTGTCTTACAATTTTTATTATTAAAAAAAATCAGATATTCTTACCAAATAATACTTGTGGTTCAATTAATTCTAAAGATAGAAAACTGAGTTGCTACAAAGTAGTATAAATATATTCATTAATAAGCCATATTTTTTGTAGTCTCATTTCATGGAGAGGACCCTTTGTACATGATTTCGTTGTTTGTATAATATGTGTAGCAAGCCTAAATTTCATTGAGGAAAAGACCTCAGAACTGCTGGCTATACTGGCTTTAAGTGTGAAAAAAAGTTCAATGACTGTATTACCTATGAATTAAAAGTGTGAATTATTGTGATCATCATGGATCATATTCATATTTTGGTTTTAACAAACATTTATTGAGTACCTTTTGTGAGCTAGTAATCATGCTAAGGGTCTTAGTTACCTAGAACTGTTGTAACAGGAAAATACCACAAGTGAGCTTTAAAGAACAGAAATTTGTTTTTTCACAGTTCAGGAGGCTAGAGTCTGAATTCCAGGTGTGGCTCTAGGAGGAATACCTTCCTTATCTATTTCAGTATCTATTTCTAGTATCTGCCAACAATCCTTAACGTTCCTGGACTTGTAGATGCATCCATCTCTGTTGTTTATCTTCCTCTCCACACTGTGTGTGTCTCTATGTCAATGCTGATCTTTCTATAACCCAAAAGTGATTAGGTTTAGGATCCACCTTACACTGGTGTGACCTATTAACATAGCAAATGAAAAACATCCTATTTTCTAACAAGATTATATTTACAGGTACAGGGGTTAGGATTTCAACACATATTTTTGAAAGACACAATTTAATCTATAAAACTTCACATATATTTTCTTTCATTGTTCTTTAGGTATTCCCATTTTCTTCAGTTAGGAAACTGAATCTCTGAAATAATTGAATTGCTCAATACAGTAGAGCCATTACATTACAATTTTGACATCCAGTCTCAGTGTGCTTGACTCTAAGTCCAGTGGTCTTCCTATTCCTCATGTTGGGCCTCCTATGATATGAAATTATACTAGCAAATGACTAGTTATTAGTTTCTCTTCATTTGTATGGTTTTTTTTTTTTTCAGTTTATTTGTTCATTAATTCATTGCTTACTTTGTTCCTTGTAAGATTTGAGGTAGTTTATAAAAATACACAAAAGAAAGAACTGTAAAGTTAAAGTTCTTGCAATTTTTTATCTGCTAAGGAAGAGTGAAAAAATAGACTTTTAATGAGCACATTTTGGTTCTGTAATACCAGCACTTTTTCATCATTATAATTAAGACCACTACCAAGGGCTAAAACTGTGAACCAATATGTCTAGAGTTCAGAGAGAGGAGCCTGGTGGCTCACTGCTCAGCTGCTAACCAAAAGGTTGGCGGTTCAAACCCCCCACCGCTCTGCAAGAGAAAGATTCGACAGTCTGCTTCCATAAAGATTATCAACCTTGGAAACTCTATGGAGCATTGTACTCTGTCCTGCAGGATCACTGTAAGTTGAAATGGACTCGACAGCAACAGTTTGGGTTAGAGCTCAGAGAAGACAAGTCAAAAGTGTAGAAAGTTCAGTAGAGCCAGATAAGACATCTATGGAAGATCAGAGCACAGAATCAAAACCTAAATGATCACTAAGCCATGAAATGCTTAGCAGGTAAGGACAAAACATCTATTAGGTAACATGTCTTAGAAAAAACTTGACTGAGTTCAAGCAATGGCCCAGACTTTGCTCCCATTCTTGGGGCAGCCTTTTATAATTCATGCTATGTTTTTGCCTGTTTCTGCCTCCACATGCTGTTTACCACAACTAGAGACGGGGGATTTTGTATGCTGGGTAGCAGTCATATATCACGTGGGATATCCAAGAAGTTCTGGAAACTTCTCCATGAGACTGACACTGATGAGATAGAGGAGAAAGCCATTTCTCATTTTCATTTCTGCTATTATGATTTTTTTCTGCTGCTGTCATTTTTCCCTGGCCTGTCCATGGCTCCCTAATGATAATTGCTAATACCGATGTAAAACTTTACAGATTATCAAACACTATGATGTCCTGAATCATATTATCACCACCTCCATTTAAAATATAAAGAAATTGAACCTTAGAATAATTAGAAGACTGCTCCAAAAGGCAGCAGGTCAGTAAGTTGTAGAGCTGGGATTCAACTACAGATGTTCTGACTTCAAATTTGATATGCTTTCATTTTACTTTTTTTTTTTTCCGGGCTACAATGTCTGTAAAGGTAATAAGGATGAAATATTTGCTTTCTGGAAATATGACAGTGGTTTTTAAATTGGGATGGTATTATCCTACTTAAATGTGACAAAAATCCAGGATAATCTTGGGAGGAATAGATTTGGAATAAAGCAAGGCCTGTGCTTTTATATCCTCATCTGTCTGCACTTGGTTTTCTTTATTTCATTCTTTTATTTTTTTCAATATCAACCTTTCTCTCTTACTTTCACTTCTACTGTACAGTCCTATTGAGAAAGATAAAGGTAAAGGGAGGCAATGCAAGAAGAAGGAAAAGTTGGGAAATCAGACAAAATTGCAGAATGCCAATGTATAGACTAGAGAGGCAACAAAAGGAGAGGAGAAGGGAATTGATTTTCAAAATATATTCTTTATTAAAGCTGAAGTAGCTGTAGGAGTCCCTGAGCAGTGCAAATGGTTAATGTGCTTGGCTGCTAACCAAAAGGTTTGCAGTTCAAACCCACCCAGAATTGCCTCAGAAGAGAGGCCTGGCCATCTATTTCCAAAAACCCAGCCATTGAAAACCCCGTGGAACAAAGTTCTACTCTGAGAAACACAGGGTTGCCATGAGTTGGAATCAACTGGATGGCAACGTATTTGTGTGTGTGGGTTTACAGTGGCTGTTAAAGTCAGATTAGTAATGTGCTGCCACAGCAAAGAACCCGAATATTACAGTAGCTTACAAAAAAAAAGTTTAAACATTGTTTTATGTAAAGTACATTATGTAAAGTACACTGCAGATGTGGGAAATGATCTGCAGTAGCTTTCCTCCCTGAAATGACCTAGCATTACAGGGTGCTTTGAATTTATGTCAACTCCACATCAACACAACGTCCCAGGATCACAGCAGCAGGAGGCAAGAAGGCTGATGAGTTTAGCCCTAATCCTATCATAGATAGCTTTTACTTTTACGGACCTAAGTAAGTCATACTTTACCACTTAAATCAAGAAAAAAAACCTATTGCCATCAAGTCGATTTTGACTCATAATGACCCTATAGGACAGAGTAGAACTTCTCCCATAGGGTTTCCAAGGAGCAGTTGGTTGATTTGAACAGCCAGCCTTTTGGTTAACAGTCAAACTCTTAACTCCTGTGCCCCCAGGGCTCCTTCATGTGTACATGGAAGTTGAAGAAAATTAGTAAATAGTTAATTTGTCTTTTTCAATAGCTACCAGAGAAAAACACTGTCACTGAAAAAGAAATGTAATATTTCTGTCAGGGGTTAGCCTGTTCTTTAGTTATCTACCTAGATTATTAAGTCCAGAGGTATCTTATAATCAGAGATAAAGAATGTAGCTTTCACCTCCATTTTCTGTTATTGCATTTATCAGTTCATTCATTTACTTAGGTTCTTAAAAGCTTTGGAAATACTATGATAGAACAGTAAGCATTAGACACAATTATTTCTTTAAATCTATTATGGAAATGAGATGGGAAATCAGTATGTTTCATTTCTTTTGAGATTTGATGGCACTTTTCTTAGTTATGTTGGCTTAGGACATTAAGTTTAATATCATGATAATACAATAAAATCATTAAGAGGTGTTTAAAAAACAAGGAAAACAAAAACTAGTTTATCTTATTAAATACTTAAAGAGCAAATATAAATTTCAGTCTAGTTTCATGAGTTTGTTTTTTTAATAGCTTCTGCTTTTGTCTGGATGTTGTTTCACATTATAAAAACTTAGAAAAATAATTTGTAATTGCTAATTCAGACAATAAATGCCTCATTTTCTTGTAGTTTTATTCTCATGTTCTCTAAGAAAATATCAGCATGTCTGTTGTCTTGTACGGTAAGCCATGCCCCTGAGCATACTTGCACAGTAAATGATTTTGTAAAATAGACGGCATTCCGTGCCTAAGTACCCATGAGCAGGTGTTAAAATTGGAAGCTTGTGAAGTATTCTTTTTTGGTAGGGAATAAGAAATTGTCATTAGCAAACTCTTCACGTTAAATAGGGATTAGGTTTCATAGGATAGCTTTTTTTCTTTTTTCTTTTTTTTTTTTTCAGCTATGGAACTCACATCAAAGTAGTGAAATGGGCAGAAATTTCATTGATGCTCACCAGTCTCAGGATTTCCAGAAGTCTCTTCCTGGTTACTTTTTTTTTTTTTTAACCACTATTCTTCATTAGCAAAGGAGCTCTGGTGGCACAATGGTTAAGCGCTGGGCTGGTAACTGAAAGTTCAGTGCTTCAAACCCTCCACCCGCTTGCGGGAGAAAAGACCTGATGATCTGCTCCAAAGTTTAAAGCCAAGGAAAGCCTATGGTGCAGTTCTACTCTGTCCTATAGGGTCACTGTGAGCCAGAATCCATAGGAAGACACGTAACAACAACTTCATTAGCAGCCTCTGTCTTTAAATTATTAAATTATTTAAAATATTACATTTCTTGATTTCTTCAGGCCTTACATTATCACCAAGTTGCAATATTTTACTGCTTTTGAATTAACATTTGTGTAGGGTGTAATTTAGTACTGTGGATGGATCTGATCCCCATATTCCCTACCTAATAAATGTTGTTGTGTGCAATGGAGCTGATTCTGACCCATAGCGGTCCTATAGGGCAGAATACAACTGCCACATAGGGTTTTCAAGGCTGTAATCTTTATGGAAGAAGACTTCCCTATCTTTATCCCATGGAGCAGCTGGTGGATTTGAACCACCAACCTTTTGGTTAGTAGCCGAGAACTTAACCACTATGCCATCAGGGCTCCTGCCTAAGAAATAGATAGGTCTCTATAACTTTTAAAGGAGCTCTGGTGATGCAGTGCTTAAGAGCTCTACTGCTAACCAAAAGGTCTATGGTTGAAAACCACCAGCAGGGCCATGGGCGAAAGATGTGGCAGTCTGCTTCTGTAAAGATTTATAGCCATGGAAACCTGATGGAGACCAGTTCTACTCTGTCCTGTAGGGTCACTGTGAGTTAGAATTAACTCAATGACAATGCATTTTTTTTTTTTTATGGTATAATTTTTGCTAACTCTTAGCTCCCAAAATCCCACTGACTACAATTAGAAACCTGATAAAGTTAATTGCCCCACTCTATATTTACTGTATTTTATTCATTTAAATTGTATTAAATATGAACTATCATAATTTTTTAACCATGTGGGCATAGCCAGATTTGGGGGAGAAATGTATCAGTGGAAGAAGACATTACGGGGGGAATGGATGAAGAGAACAGGAATCCTAAGAAAATACGCTGTTCAAAAAACAGAAGTAAAGTAAATTTCAAGTAGGTAATATCACCATTCAGAACTTCAGTATTTAATTCAAGTTCTAGGGGCTTTAAAAATTCTAGCCACATTGAAATAATTAGCAGCTGAATATGTGAAAATATGACCATATCTTAAGAAAACAGCAATTTTTATCAAAATGTTCTCCATGTTCGTTCATCTGAGGACATCTAATTATTTCTTGCATGGTTACTATCCCCAACACCAAATCAGATTATATTTTGTAAAATCCTTACATGTTTACTACTAGTTTCACTTTTTTTATTTTTGTTGTGATGTTGTTGTTAGGTGCGATCGACTTGGTTCTGACATAGCAACCGTATGTACAAAAGAACAAAACACTGCCTGGTCTTGTGCCATCCTCACTATCTTTGCTATGTTTGAGCCCAATATGCAGCAACTGTGTCAGTCCACCTGCTTGAGGGTCTTCTTTTTTTTAACTTACCGTCTACTTTACCAAGCATGTTGTCCTTCTCCAGTGACTGGTTCCTCCTGATAATATGTCCAAAGTAAGTGAGACAAAGTCTGTCCATCCTCGTTGAGCTTCAAATGAACATTCTGGCTGTACTTCTTCCAAGACAGATGTGTTTGTTCTGGCAAGCCATGGCATATTCAGTATTGTTCGCCAACACCATAACTCAAAGGCATCAATTCTTCTTTGGTCTTCCTTATTCGTTGTCCAGCTTTCGCATCCATATGAGGTGATTGAAAATACAGTGCCTTGGGTCAGGCACACCTTAGTCCTCAAAATGACATCTTTGCTTTTTAATACTTTACAGAGGTCTTTTGCAGCAGATTTTCCCAATGCAATATATCATTTGATTTCTTGACTGCTGCTTCCATGGGCATTTATTGTGAATCCAAGTAACATGAAATTCTTGACAACTTCAATATTTTCTCTGTTTATCATGATGTTCCCCCATGCGTCTGTCAGTTTGTCATGTGGTGGGGGCTTGAGTGTTGCTGTCATGCTGGAAAATATGCCAAAAAAAAAAAAAAACCCTTTGCTGTCGAGTCAATTCCGACTCATAGCAGCCCTATAGGACAGAGTAGAACTGCCCCATAGAGTTTCCAAGGAGCGCCTGGTGGATTCAAACTGTCAACCTTTTGGTTAGCAGCCGTAGTTCTTAACCCCTACGCCACCCACAGTTTCCAAAAACATGCCACTGGTATTCAAATACCAACAGGGTCACCTATGTGGGACAGGTTTCAGCTGAGCTTCCAGACTAAGACGGACTAGGAAGAAGGACCTAGTGATCTACTTCTGAAAGGAATTAGCCAGTGAAATCTTATGAATAGCACCGGAATGTTGTCTGATATAGTGCCCGAAGATGAGCCCCTCAGGTTGGAAGGCACTCAAAATACGACTGGGAAGAGCGCCCTCTCAAAGTAGAGTCGACGTTAATGACGTAGATGGAGTCAAGCTTTCAGGATCTTCATTTGCTGATGTGGCATGACTCAAAATGGGAAGAAGCAACTGAAAACATCCATTAATAATCAGAACATGGAATGTATGAAGTATGAATCTAGGAGAATTGGAATTCATCAAAAATGAAGTGGAACGCTTGAAGATCGATATCCTAGGCATTTGTGAGCTGAAATGGACTGGTATTGGCCATTTTGAATCGGACAGTCAGATGGCCTATGCCGGGAATGACAACTTGAAGAGGAATGGCATTGCATCCATCCTCAAAGAGAATATTTCAAAATGTATCCTGAAATACAACGCTGTCAGTGATAGGATAATATCCATATGTCTTCAAGGAAGACCAGCTAATATGACTATTATTCAAATTTATGCACTAACCACTAAGGCCAAAGATGAAGAAACTGAAGATTTTTACCAACTTCTGCAGTTTTAAATTGATCAAACATGCAATCAGGATGCATTGATAGTTACTGGTGCTTGGAACTCGAAAGTTGGAGATAAAGAAGAAAGACTGGTAATTGAAAATATGGCTTTGGTGATAGAAACGATGCCAGAGATTGTGTGATAGAATTTTGCAAGACCAATGACTTCTTCATTGCAAATACCTTTTTTCACCAACATAAACAGTGACTATACAATATCTCAGGTTGTTAATGAGTCATCCTACAATCCTGATACCAAGTTCTTCTTCATATAGTCCAGCTCCTTGGATTATTTGCTCAGCATACAGATTGAATAAGTATGGCGAAAGGATACAACCAAGACGCACAGCTTTTCTGAATTTAAATCACACAGCATCCCCTTGTTCTGTTCGAACGACTGCCTCTTGGTCTGTGTACAGGTTTCTCATGAGCACAATTAAGTGTCCTGGAATTCCCATTTTTCACAATGTTATCCATAATTTGTTATGATTCACATAGTAGAATGCCTTTGCATAGTCAATAAAACATAGATAAACATCTTTCTGGTATTTCTCTGCTTTAAGGGAGGTTTGCGTCTGGCATCAGCAATGATATTTCTCATTCCATGTCCTCTTCTGAATCTGACATGAATTTCTGGCAGTTGCCTGTCATTGATGTCCTGCTGCAACTGTTTTTTGAATTATCTTTAGCATAATTTTACTTGCATGTGATAGTAATAGTATTGTGTGATAATTTCCGTGTTCTGTTGGATCACCTTTCTTTCGAATATGCAGGTATCTGCATCTCTTCCAGTTGGTTGGCCAGGTAGCTGTCTTCCAAATTTCTTGGCATAGACAAGTGAGCACATCCAGGGTTGCATCTGTTTTGTTGGTATTCTGTTAATTCCTGGAGCCTTGTTTTTCTCCAGTGCCTTCCATTCAGCTTGGACTTCTTCCTTTAATACCATCGGTTCTCGACCATGTGGTACCTCCTGAAATGGGTGAATATTGACCAATTCTTTTTGGTAGAGTGACTCTGTGTATTCCCTCCATCTTCTTTTGAAGCTTCCTCCATCATTCAATATTTTGTCCATAGAATCCTTCAATATTGCAACTTGAGGCTTAATTTTTTCTTCAGTTTTTTCACTTGAGAAATGTCCAGTATGTTCTTCCCTTTGGGTTTTCTAACTCCAAGACTTTGCATATTTCATTATAATACTTTATTTTCTTGATCCTCCATTTGAAATCTTTTTTTCAGCTCTTTTACTTCATCATTTCTTCCTTTCACTGTAGCTACTCTGCATTCAAGAGCAAGTTTCAGAGTGTCTTCTGACATCCATTTTTTTTCTTTTCTGTCTTTTTAATGACTAGTTTATTTCTTTATGTACGATGTCCTTTATGTCATCCCACAGCTCTCCTGATCTTCAGTCATTAGTGTTCAATGCCTCAAATCTATTCTTGAGATGGTCTCTAAATTCAGGTAGAATGTACTCAATGTTGTACTTTTGCTCTCATGGACTTGTTTTAATTTTCTTCAACTTCAACTTGAGCTTGCATATGAGCAATTGATGGTCTATTCTGCAGTTGGCCCCTGGCCTTGCTCTAACTGATGATATTGAGCTTATCCATCATCTTTCCACAGATGTAGTCAGTGTGAGTCCTGTGTATTAATCCAGCGAGGTCCATGTGTATAGTTACCATTTATGTTGTTGGAAAAACGTATTTGTAGTGAATAAGCCGTTGGTCTTGTAAAGTCGTATCATGTGATTTCTGGTGACATTTCTATCACCTAGACCATATTTTCCAACTACTGATCCTTCTTCTTTGTTTCCATCTTTCAAATTCCAATCACTAGTAATTATCAATGCATCTTGATTGCATGTTGGATCGATTTCAGACAGGAGAAGTTGGTAGAATCTTCAGTTTCTTCATCTTTGGAATTAGTGGTTGGTTTGTAAATTTGAATAATCATTGTATTCACTGACCTTCCTTGTAGACAGATGGATGTTATCACTGACAGCATTTTATTTCAGGATAGATCTTGAAATGTTCTTTTTGACAGTGCATGGGATGCCATTCCTCTTCAATATGTCATTCCCAGCATAGTAGACCATATGACTGTTTGATTCAAAATGGCCAGTACCAGTTCATTTCAGCTCACTAATGCCTAGGATATTGACTTTCAAGTGTTCCATTTCATTTTTGATCACTTTCAGTTCTCCCTGATTCATACTTCGTACATTCCATGTTCCAATTGCTGTTTCTTCTCATTTTGAGTCATACGCCACATCAGTCAATGAAGGTCCCAAAGGCTTTACTCAATCCACGTCATTTAGGTTGACTTTACTTTGAGGTGACAGCTCCTCCCCAGTCATATTTTGAGTGCTTCCAACATGAGGGGCTCATCTTCCAGCACTATATCAGACAATCAGATATTCAAATATATTTACATATTATCGTTGCTTATTAATACATCACATATTAGAAAATTAATGTATATTATATACATTAGTATATAATATGAATTAGTTCAATTTATCATGCTCATGTTTATATCATCTTTATTCTTGGATCAGTTTCTCTATAAAGTTTTCTTTTGCGTGCATCTGCTTTATTATTATGGAGTTTTTAATGTTTGATTATCAGAATTTATACTTATAGGTCTCTTAGTAGTTTCTCTGTGATTTACTAAAATCCTTATAAATAGACATGGCATGATTTTATTATCACAAATTGATTTGAGAGGGACAGTAACCGAGGAATTATTTTATTTGCTCCGATTGCCAACTTCCTTGTAATTTGACCATAGTAAATTTTAGAATTTATTTTTCAGATAAAGTCCTGGTACAACCAAAGGAGAGTTTACATCTCACCCTTATACAAAATCCAGTGTTGCCTAATATCTGTATACCCTTCTCATTAACTCTTCGTGAAGGATATTCACAGACTCCGAATGATTGTGATGAATTGTCCCCAGGGAAAATGTATTATTACCAAATATTGTGTACTGTAGTATCACCAGGAATAAATCACAGAAAGAAAATACTGATATTGTTCTGAAAAAGTCACTGGACAATTTTGCTGATCTAATTAAATTACAGTAGATGGGAAGATATGGAATTCAGTTGACTCAATAACTGCAGATTTTAAAAATAAAAATATTTCCAAAAGGTGACATTATAATATTTTCTACACATACAGGGTATCAAAGATGAGCTATTAGGCTCTCATTAGTGACATTTGTACTACTGTAGCTACATACACCTTTGTACTGCTGAAAATGCACTCCAGTTCTTTAGAAGAAGGATTAAAGCCCAGTGAAGTCTCAGTAACTAAAATGCATGAATGCATTCCAGAGGAAAATAATCCCACTTTTCTTTGCCTATTTTTTCCCCCTCTTTTTCACTCTTCAGGGACCTGACAACTGTACAAAGTGCTCCCATTTTAAGGATGGCCCAAACTGTGTGGAAAAATGTCCAGATGGCTTACAAGGGGCAAACAGTTTCATTTTCAAATATGCTGATCAGGATCGGGAATGCCATCCATGCCATCCAAACTGTACCCAAGGGTAAGTGAGCAGCATCCTTGCTGGCCAGGGACTCAAAGGGGTATGTGTTGAGACAAAAGGTATCTTTATCTCATGTATCTTTATCTCAGAAACTGTCTACTGATTTTATCATATTCTCATACAAAACTCTATTAATCTTTATACTTAATGTGTTGATTTTTAAGAGAAAGCCTTTCTAAAAGAAAATGCTTTAAGGAATCACATTTATACACTCTGAAATATTTCTGTTTAACCATTATCTCTAACTATCCTGTTGAGACCTTCATGAAGCTGGTGTCAGGTATACTTTGAATGAATGTAGATATCTTCCAAATTTAACTTTAGATTCAAGATACCAGAAACGACAAGCTGGTAACCATGTTTTTACACTTATTAAATTTTTAACGGGAACTTCCTGTTTCCTTGTTGTCAAAATTAGCTGAAAGTGAAGATATGTCCCTCTGATAAATATGACTTTGGATCACTCCTTCATCAACATCTAAACAAAAGTAGTAATTTTATGAAAAAAATGGGGAACATAGTTATATGTATATTTAAAAAAATGCAAGTATATTCTGCAAAAGTAATTATATTATAAGTTATCTTATAACCTAGAATTTATTTGAGCAATATAGGCTAATTCAAGATGAGTACACACTTTTCTGTTTTTCAACAGTATTCATTATACAATGAATAATAAGTAGATTACCTATGATGATGATTGTATAACAAAGACACATTACAGGAAGAAGAAAAGCACAGAACTATAAAAGAAATAATGCCACTCATCTAACAAATCCCAACAACTATTTCTTTACAAGATCACAAATCCATCTTAGTAAGGACTTTTCTTTTTCTCTCCTCCAGAATGTGAATAGTTTAGAATTGAGTGCAGTTTCACATACTCTATCCTCCTGTCCAAAAACCCTTTTCTGTATTGTGCATGCACGCATGTGCACACACACGCACACATAAACACACACACACACTCTTGTATAGAATCATCTTGGGTACTTTATATCTGGCAGGAAAGTATGAGATTCTCTAAAGAGATTTTCTGCCAGATTAAGTGATAGCTGTTAGGGGATATTGAAGAAGTTAACCAAAGAACATCATTTTCTGCCAAGAAGACATCAGTTTGCAGATGCTGCTACAATTTCCTGCAGGTCAAAAATAAGCTGAAGTCAGTCTGTGAAGTGGCAGATCCTCAAAAGGTAAGTCATATTCTGCCATTAAAATTCAAATCCAGCTTGGGAGAACTAACTGCCAACTCATAGATTTACACATAAGCACATAGGTTGAAGATACTAAAATAGCCACGTAGACATTTTCCTTCAAGGAAATGAGATGTAATAAACTACTACCCTTGTGAGTTTTGGGCCCAGTTGAGTTTAAGAGTATTTCATGAAGAAACAAGTGGTACTTCTGGAACAGGAGAAAGAGTCAGCAGCAGAAAGAGAAAACTTTGCCTGCTAAAATAATCATCCAGAAGAGGGTTTTACTGTTTTGCAGCTAAAATTAAACCAGTAAATTATTCAATATAATGTTGATGTCAACAGCTGTTGCCATTCAAAATGAGACCTTTTGCTGTTTTTACAAATCTAATTACAGTGAGGCCATTAGGGAAACGAAAGTGAGATCGCAGAGATGTAGTCTGGATGTGTGGCTGGTGTCTTCCTCTAAGCCCTTTAAAATCAGGCTTATGTAATAAAAGAGAACATATACAGTGGGAAGAGTAGAATTAGGGGACAATGAAAAGAGATCAATTTACTGCAGCAACAAAATGTAGATCTCAGCCAAAAGGTAGAATAAAGGTGTCATCGGGAACAAATCTTACCAGATCATTTGGAAGCTCCAAGTAAGTGAAAGGAAGTTGCCTGTAGCAACTCAGTGCTGCAGAATTATGGCAAGACAGAATTTTGTATTGTGCACTTTCAGGCATCTTCCAAAGTAAATGGATTCTCTAATGACTGATTTGCTCCTGAAGATTTTGTTGTGTGTTCGTTTTTATTTAGCCTCCTGCTATCATTATTTCGAAAAGCCTCCATAGAGTCCAGATTCACTCATTTCATGTAAACTTCTGTGATCACAGCCCCAGAGCAGAAGTTAGGAGTTGGGCATCCCATATTGTACACTATTGCTCAACAACATTGTGCTTTGAGATTTTTTAATGAGGTGATGAGGCACACTGTGCAGTCAGCCTATCCTTTTCAAACTGAGTATGAAGAGTTATGATGGCTTCAAGAAAGATCACAAGGGCAGTGTTAATGACGGTTTGAATGACATTGTTATTCCTAAATGCATGTAATCACTCACCTATCAGTAAGTGTGAGCTTACCAGACCAGCTCCACTTTTGGAAAACAACTTTTCTTTAAATGCCAGTGTATATGTCAGTTAGGTAATTTGAGAACCGAGTTAATGCTAATAGTCTTTCAAATCATATTTTTTGGAAGGATAGTTCTAATTTTGAATCACGTTTAATGATTTTCTGAAAACAAAATTATCTGTGTAATACCTTAAAAGCACTTTACTACTCTAAAATTACATTATATAGATTTGCTCTATTAAGTTACTTAGATACTTTTTAAATAGGTTATCCATTTAGCTCCTATCAGGAGATTCTCATCAATGTCCATAGAGAAAAAAAAAAAAAGAACAATGTCTCTGTTTACCTTGGCTAGAGGACTCCTATGTCAGCAGCTTTTTCTCATTCTATTCCTTTTTCAGCTTTGTTACATTGAGCACCTATTATGTGCCAGGTATAGTAATAGGCAGGTACGGAAATGAGGAATACAAAATTTTGACCTCAGTGGATTTATGTTCTTAAAATTTATACCTTTGCATTAGAACCTTCTACAAAGTATTTTGAAATGATGAGCAAAAATACACAATTTAGAAATGATTTTCATATTTAACAATAGAAAGAAGTTTAAAAAGAGACCTTATGAACTAAATTTAGTATGTAATTAAATGAGGGCAAGGTCAGGGATTATAGTTTCCTCCCTAACATCACTTGAGTCCCTACTGATTTAATGTCAATTTTGTTTCTAACCAAACCTGTATATTAGATGTGGACTGGAGATGTTTATATCATAGAGCATTTAAAAACCTCATTAAATATTTTGTTAATGTTAGAAATACGATTTCATATTATTAAATTTTATATGTGCCTGAATATTTTTATCATTCCTTTGAATATATTTTAAAATTATATAGTAAAAGAAATCCCACTGCAGGAGAGAAGACAAGAGGGGCTGTTTATGGAATTATTAAGTCTATATGCTTTCAATTGAAATGAAAAAATTATTCCATTTTCATTTTAAAATCATGTGCAGAGTTTATCAAAATATCTCAGCTGTATTGGTTACATGAGTACCTAAAGATGCTTACCTGTTACCGTTGAGTTGATTCTGACTCATAGCAACCCTGTAAGTCAGTAAATACTGCTAACTATTAAATACAGCTCAATATTCAGAATTTATATGTTGTTGTAGAATATGTTAATTAGACATACTATGGTTTCACTTTCTGATCTTTCTGTAAGTATCCTACTTTGAAACATTAATTTTTTGAGAGATTTATTATTCCATATCCTGATTCTGTTCTTTAATTTGGGGTTTTGACTCTTCAAAATCTGGCCCCTATCTAACCCTCCAGTTTCTTCTTTTTATTCTCCCTGTTGCCTCATATTTCTCTCTTGAACAATTCAGAGTTGCTATATTTGTTTATATACACTATACATTTCCCCAGGTCTATGCTTTTGCTCTCACACTGTTCGTTACCCTTTAGAAATCACCGCCATCCTAACGCCAGTTCTCAGCACCCTAAACTTCACTTGCCTGACTCTTCCAGGAGGGTTACCATGACCTTCTGAAGCTAGGCTAGGTATTCCCTCTCCTTGCTCCCTAAACTTCTTTTTTCGTGTCTCTTATTTCATGAGGCACCTCGGAAGACAGGCCTGGTGATCCGCTTCGGAAAGGTCACAGCCTTGAAAACCCTATGGAGCAGTTCTGCTCTGTCACCCTGAGTCGGAATCAACTCGACGTCAACTAACATTACATGTGTCACATTGTACAACACGCATCTGCTTGTACACCTGTCTCCTTCATTATAAATCGTGAGCTCATTGAGAATAGGATAAAAGTCTAATTCATCTTTTCCTCCCTCCAGCTCCTAGAACAGTAGGGGCACTTAGTAGGCATGCAATGCAGATTTTTTAATGGATGAATGAGATCTTTCATTATTCATACTTTCCCCTCAAGTAGAATTTCACTTTCAAATATTTTTGTCTGAAGACATAGATTGCAAACTAATCATGACTTCTCAGATTCTCACTTGGAAAGAAGTAGACTGTTGATTTTACTAAATGGCAATACTCTATGTAAAAAAAAAAATGCATTTTGAAAGATATAACAACCTAGAAACAGGAAGAGAATAAAAAGAAAACCATATAAGACAGTTTAGAAGCTTTTTTAGTGGTTAATTTTCCATTTTTACAGAAGATTTTGATTATGGATTATAGTACCAATGCAAGGCTATGTGCTCTAGTTACTTCTTATTTGTGTTTTTTTTAAGATTTATGTCACAGATGCATTCCCTATATTTCTCTAGGTTAAAATTTTTACTTTACAGTATTGTTCAAAACAATTCCTCAAAACAAAAACAAAACAATTCCCCGCTTAGTAGAAATGTTAAAGCAAATATTGAAGAAGTAGAGAGTAGTGACTTAATTGTCATCATGCATAGTTATATTAGTTTGCCAATATTTAGAGTTATCTAAATATACAATGACAGTCTGACCGTCAATATGAGCACCTTTTTATGTCATTTAATAATTTTAATTTCAGCATCTTTTTTTATTTTGAAAATTAAAGTTTGGGAAAATATATAATCTTTACTACCAGCTATAGTTCTATAAATCTTAGCTGTTGGAAGAATCTGGGTAAAGCCCTGGAGCTATTTATATTTGATGAGAGAAAAGGAAGAAAAAAAAAACAATTTTAGTACATAGGAAGATGAAAAAACAATATTTCTATAAATATTTCAGAATGAAATTCTCAGAACTGGACTTCACAAGTCTGTGTACTTATATAATTCCATTTAAATGTTAATCTCAGTGGCTTCTTTAGTTACTTGCATCTCAATTTATTCATTTCCTTGCAGAGTACTTATTTGTTATTGTTTGAGCTCAATACTGTGGCGGTTTCAAAACCTGTTTTGTTTGCCTGTTATGGTACTGCTATTTTGAAAGAAAGTGTCAAGATAAGCTGCAGTATGGTGAAACCAGTTAATTTGCTTTTTAAATGAATTCATGTTTACACATAAGTATGTTTTAAAGACAGTAACAACCAAGGAATGTAATAATGTGATTATGTAAAGTATCCATGAGAATAGCATTAAAGCATGTTAACTTATTTTCTGTCCCAATCAATCTTAAATGAGCATTAGCATTAGGTGATTATATTGAATAGCGCATGTTTCCTTTTTTTTTTTAAAGATTTTGTTTTTCACTTAAACTAAAGGCCTTTAAAAGAAAATGTATACATGAAACAATTATAGCCATTGAAATATCAAGTTATCATCAAGACCTATAATCATGAATGATGCAGCGAATTGAAAGTATTAGAAATGAGCTGTGTGTGTTTGGAAGTTATCCAGAGAAGCAGGGTAGCATATCTTTTACTCTGGACATATTTCTTTGCATTGCACTTGAGTGGTAATTGCAGTTCACTTCGGTGTACCCATTAAGCAATAATCTTCTCACCAGCTTCAAATTCATGGTGTTCTAAAAATTGTCTAATAATTATAATCAAGAATTTTTCACAACTGGTATTTATCTTCCTGATTCTTTTAAAAATGACTAATTTTTCTTCCCTTGTATTTTTTAAATTTGGATCTTCTGCAGGTGCATAGGCTCAAGTATTGAAGACTGCATCGGCCTGATGGATAGGTACTTGGTGTGCTTGCTTCCCATGTTCTTCCTCCGAGGTTCCATGTGTGAGCACTGATGCATGTGTGTGCATGTCACTGTGAATGGAGAATGATGTTTTCTGTTCTGTAATTGCCTGCAGGTGTAGCGGTCCCACTAGTCATGACTGCATTTACTACCCATGGACGGGCCATTCCACTTTACCACAACATGCTAGGTAACATCTGCCATGTTTCCATTTTGTCACTCAAGTCGTTTCCCAATGATCATGGATAAAAAATACTAACCAGTTGGGCCAGATTTATACTCTCTGAAATTAGAGAATTATCCAAGAGACATAAAACACTATATTTTTTAAGCCACATTGCTTACTGCTTTTTCCTTCATTCATTATGATTTCAGAGTCTGTATCGGTAATGCCATGTTTTAAAATGTTACCCAATGCAGAAAGGATTTTGAATTGCTAATCTAGAACTTTAATAGAATATTTTTGTTCTTAATTCTGTAGATAATTACCAAAACAGTAAGAGAATTTTAAAGGAGCAATTTGCAAAAGTTGTTCTATTTTTGTAAGATGTTTATTGTTTAATCTGATTTGATTTCTGATTTTACATTATTTTCAACTGGTTGGTATAGTCCTTAGGTACCAGAATTACCATAGATTAAAGACAATATAGAAAATGTTTTGTGCAGGTAAAAGTACACCTTGGAATTAAAAAACAAATCTCATATTATTCATGTTCACATAAAAACCTATACACAAATGTTTTTAATATCTTTTTTCATAATCACCAAAAACTAGAAATGTTCTTCATTTATGGTATATTCATACATTACAGCAATACTCAGCAATAAAAAGAACAAACAGCTGATACACACAACAACACGGATGAATCTCAAATGCAATTTGCTCAATGAAAGAGGCCAGATTTAAAGGACTACATATGCTTCCATTTATGTGGCATTCTGGAGAAGGCAAAACTACAAGGACAGAAAAAAAATCGGTGATTGCCAGAGGCTTGGAGCTAGGGGTGAGGTTGACTACAAAGGGGCATGATGAAACTTGAGGAATAATGGAACAATTTGATATCTTGAGTGTGGTAATTTTTGCACAAATTTTCAAAAACTATTGAACTTTGAATTATAAAGGGTAAATCTTACCATATGTAAATTATACCTTGATAAACCCAACTTTTTTTTTAATATCATTTTGAGAAAAATAGTACCCTTACAATCTTATGTAAAAATAATATTAGCTATCTTTATGAAACAAATACGTTGCATCTTTTTGGTAGGAAGAAGGGAAATATTATAATTGGCAAAATAAGAATTTTAAAGCAAATATTACCTTTAAGGTAAACTTTTTTTATTGGAGAATGACATACATAGTAAATAAGTACATAAAACCTAAGTGCAAAGCTCAGTGAATTTCCCAGAATGAAGCATTTGTGTCACCAGATCAAGAAACAAAGCATTACCAGAAGCCAATCCTCATTGCACCTCCTTCCAAAGGTGACAATAACCACTGTCCTAACTTCTAACACCACAGATCAGTTTGCCTGATTTTGTACTTTATGTAAATTGAATCATATAGTATGCATTCTTTGTATCTGGCTTCTTTTGGTATTATGTTTATGAGATTGTTTCATGTCATTAAATTGAATCTTTTTTTTCATATATATGGTATTGTCTTTAAATGTTTTTTAAACAATCAAATAAGTGATATATCATCTTAATATATATTTTTAATGATGTAAGTAGAGAAATCAAATTCTAAGAATGGATGTGCTATATTCAAGTTATTTATACAGCAGTGGCACTTTGACATTTGGGTACAATCAGAACTGTTTAGGACAGTTGTTTAGAGCAAGGTCAAAATTAAGAAATAAATCACAGGAAATATGTAAATATACATAATTACATGTATATGTAGATAGATATATAGAGAGAGAGATTATGAATGAAAAAACCTAAGGTCCAAGGTACAGTTTTATAAGCCAAAGTCCATCTTAGATTGTTTCAAATTTATGAAATAATTGCTTCTCCTTGAGACTTTGGTTGAGTCATTGCACTCACTCTTAAGAGTGTTTTCACATTTGTTTTGATGATTTTCTTGTGACAGTTGATTAGTGAGAGGCTATGCTGTGGTGGTTATGTGTGCTGTCTTTGGAGCCAGATTTTCTGGGTACAAAGTTCAGCTCTGTGACTTATGAGATGGGTGATATTGGGTAAGTTCCTTATATTCTTTGAGCCTCAGTTGCTTGTACAAAATGGAAATATTAATATTGGTAATAAATTGGTTGTGAAGATAGAATGAGTGCATGTTTGCATAGTTTTAGGACAGTGCCTGGCTCATAGAAATTACTCAGTAAATATTATTTCTTATTACTCTATATATCAAGGATTCTCTACCTTGGGAGTGGGGAATATATGTCCCGGGGTGAGGAGGGAAGTTTCTCAAAATTACGTAGACAGCTTTGATGTGTATCTCTACCCTTTTCCTACTAGAGATTCTAATGAGCCCTTTTAAGAAAGGGATGGTGTTTTCTCCCTCTGCAGCTTAAGAATCACTGTCAAATCAAGGCAACTGCCACCAATGGGGGTGGACCATAGGCTGGTTTGCATAGACAGAGAAAAGGCTGATGCCACAGTGATAGAACACTTGTGGTTTGTAACTATTGTAGTTGAGGTTATATAACTTGAAATCATATTTTATCTTATTATAGATTTAATATTTCCAGCATTTAAACAAAATTGATATGGGAAATTTCCATCTTATTGCCTGCCTAGGTTCCCACTCCGTAGTCTGGGTTTCCAGGTCTAGACTAATACACCTGATTCAGATTAGCCTGGTCAGTAACAGAGTATAGATAGTACAGTACAGCCCATCATTCCTAAAAAAAAAAAAACTCTGTAGCCCATTGTACAGGTAAAGAGAGGAGGTTCTTGAATGCGAAAGGCTAGGTGGAAATCTTGGCTGTATTATTTTTCTTATCTGTAAATGGGGATGTTAATGGTAATTTTTAAAATGGAAATTCTTGCATCTCATAAGATGGATGTGAGGATTAATTCAGACAGTGCACAGGAGCTGTTATATAGCATATGCTCACTGGTGGTAATTAATACTCTAGTTGAAATCTGGTCACAAAATTTCATGAGGTTGTGTTCTATTTAGTAATTTAATAGAAGGGCATTAATCCAATAGTTTAGTGATTACAAAATTAGCATATCAAAATTTCTAAGATTTTAAGCATTTAAATTTGTATCATACTCCTAAGTATAATGATATAGACAAATTTGTAGTAGGTTTTGTTCCTTTTAAAAAACTTAGGGTGATCCCAGAGACTATCGCCCTAAGACACACTTTTAACCTGGACCTGAAGCCATGCTTGGAGATCACCTTCCATCCAAATAATAGATTGGTCTATAAAATAAACAGTAACACCTGTGAGGAATGTGATCCTTAGAACAATCAACTGTACTAGACCAAATGCCATTTGCCCAAAAGCAAAGATGAGAAGGCAAGGAAGGGCAGGGATGGATAGATGGAAACAAGAAAGGCAGGGTAGAAATGGGAGAGTGCTGACACATTGCAGGGATAGCAACCAGTGTCACGGAATAGTTTGTGTATGAATTATTGAATGGGAAACTAATTTGCTGTGTAAACTTTCACCTAAAACACAATAAAGTGTTCAAAATATAAACAGCATAAGCTAAACCAAAAAAAAAAAAAAAAAAAAAACTTAGGATGACTTTAATTACTACCTGCTTTGAACTTGTGTTTAAAAACAGTGTGACTATGAACTTCAGTTTTATTGACTTGTCAGATTTAATGGACTCGTCAGAGTCTGTTTATAAGGTAGTTTGGAATTTACTTGAAGGATTTAGCCTGGACACATTGGAAAAGTGTTTATGACCATAGGACATTTTGACACAAATTGGATAAGAAGCAAAACTAACAAGTTATTTCTTTTCTCAGCGTCTTAAATATTACAGTCAATCCTTACCTCTCAGATGGAATAGGTATACATTTGCTTGAAAGCAGGAGACTATTCCAATAGTATTTCAAGTCCTTTTCCATTTCTCAATTCCCTTACATGTTTTAAAACTCTGTCTTAATTGATTAAAATGAGTCTAACTTAATGGGGGCTGGGGCCCCGAGTGGCACAGATGGTTATGTGCTGGACTACTAACTGAAAGGTTAGTGGTTCCCAACCACCTAGAGGCACCTCAGAAGTAAGGCCTGGTGGTCTGCTTTTGAAAGGTCACAACCTTGAGAACCCTGTGGAATGAAATTCCGTTCTGCACCCACGAGGCCACCAGGAGTCGGAATACACTCGAGGGCAACTAACAACAACAACAAACTAGGAGGAAAGAAACGGTTGAAAATAATTGTTTTAAGTTTTCTGAACTGTTCTAACTGGTAGATTATCCAAATGCCTACTTTTCTTTTAATCACAGAAAATTACATTGAACACGTCTATTTGGCCATTTCAAAATATTGAGAGTTCATACTCCCTTAAAAAAAAAACCACTGCCATCAAGTCGATGCCAACTCACAGCAACCCTGTAGGACAGAGTAGAACTGCCCCGTGGGGTTTCCAAGGCTATAAATCTTTACGGAAGCAGACTGCCGCATCTTTCTCCTGCAGAACGGGCTGGTTGTGTTCAAACCTCCAACCTTTTGGTTCGCAGTCAAGCGCTTTAACCACTGCGCCACTAAGGATCCTTTCATACTCCCGACTGCCCCATTATGCTGCATGCTGTTTCCTGAACAGCAGGAAAGAAGATTGAAGATTTAAATGAAAACAGGTGAAATGTTTCCAATCTTGATCGACTTTGATTTTCTAAGCAGTGTTATTTTTTCCCAAGCCTGCAATTTGTGAATTGGTTTCAGCACTCCATTTACTTTACAGGCTACTGCTGCTGGAATTTCTTCCAGGAAGATTGGATAAGATAGAATAGAATTTTTTTTTACCTTTTGTCTCCTAGAATATGCTATTTATAATGAAAATAATACTCGATATTTTAGAACTTCTCCTTACTTTCTTTATCTGAATTAAGTGCCTTAAAAATAGCATTTACCTTTGATGGTTTTGCTTTTCCATCAAGAATCCTATGAGGAAATACATTCAGCAAGTTTTTTTTTTCTTCTTTTTTTTGGATAGTTTCTATTTTAACTTCAACATATTCTATTTTCACATAGATTCTGATAGTCCAAAGTATTAGATTCTATTTTTGTTTCTCCGGCAAATATTAATCCAAAGTTTTATATAATCTTAGTCTACTATTTTATTAGTGCCTGAAGTTGTTAATCTCAATAAACAAAGATTCCACTGACCAAGAATTTTTTTTGTAGTTTACAATAAAAATGTAAACTGACTAATAAATCCTTTAGAATTTGTGAAATAAAGTAAAATGACTGCTAGATATCTGTTCAAACATTTTTGTCTGCCTCCTTGCTCCAATTCAATTATTCTAAGTGCTTCACAATATGAAATAAGGTAATTGAACTCTCTAAATTTTGTATGGGCCAATATTGGACACATTTTATATTCCTGTCACATTTTAACGCCTGTGTCACACTTTTACTTTATGGTCCAATGGTCCTTATGTTATAAGAGCTCATATAACAGTTTATTCTTTGACAGTGTGACCCATGAGTGACATACGATAGAGATGGTGGGATATTCTTGGTACCACTTTCACAAATGGTGCAATCTTTTTTATTCTTTGTTTATTTTGCCCTCAAGGAACTTAGTTTATAACTTATGCCCAAATCCAATGGTCAAAATCACCCATAGATGGTTACCTTAGATGAATGGTAGCTGGGTTATGATCAGTCAGTTCAATAAATAAAGTTATGCATACTTTTTGTGGTAAGTCTATCTTCACCCCACGGTGTTCTGTATATTAAATTTACTTTTGAATTAAAGGGAGTTCAAAGAGGTGAAGGAGAGTGTATGAGTCTCTCCTTTTCTAGGTGATCTGTATCTGACACTTTCCAGAACCCAGCAAATAACCAATTTATAGGGGGATTATAGGGGAAGAGCAAAACATTTCAACTCAGCCATTGTTAATTATTGTTCGTACAACACTTCAAGTGGTTACTTTAAACAAAAATATTTGATGAGACAAGTTTGCATGAGTGGATTTTACTTTGATACCAAAGTGGCCACACATTGTTAATAGAACTTTCAGGGGTTCTAGAAATATTTATATTATACTGTAACTCACTGACTCTAAAAATGTGACAAGAAAAAGCCAGAAGAGGTGTTTAAGAGCAGTGGCTTTAAAACTTGCAACAGGAAATCTAAACATAACATTATTGAATTAGGAATTTATTGATTATACTAGTTAAGGTTCAAAGCAAAAATTTCATTAGGTAGAGTGAACCATTATGAATACTTACCTTTCTCTGTCTTATATAACCATCTCTCTATGGTATAGAGATTATAGTATTTTATGATACTAATTTATGATTTGGAAGGATGTCAGGACTGGTTACAGTCTATTATCTCAAAAACATCTTAGGAGCCATTGAGATTTATTACTGGTAATTGAATGTCTTCTATTAAAAATGGAAACAAACAAAAAAATCCCAAAACCCATTGCCGTCGAGTCGATCTCAACTCATAGCGACTCTATAGGACTGAGTAGAACTGCCCCAAAGGGTTTCCAAGGAGCAACTGGCGGATTCCAACCACTGATCTTTCCATTAGCAGCCGAGCTCTTGCACCACCAGGGCTCCAAGAAACAAAAAAGTGGCCAGTATTCCCTGAAGCCTTGGCTTCTTTCTTTGTACATGTATTTAAAGTTTTAAAAGTATTTCGTATATGCTATTCCAAGAGTTGACCCTTGCCATTCTTTTCCTATAAAGTACAATTCAGAGGTATCAATATGACATTATTATTACTATGGAATTTTATTGGGATTTTAGCAGGTTAGAAATATTAAATTCTATTTCAAAACATTTCATTTCTGACCATCACTTTTCCAACTATGTTTAGTCAAAATTATAACCACGTAATAATACAAATCCTTTGCAAATATTTCTGTAAATAGTACATGAAGCAATGCTTTGCCGATATGCAAAGGAAGTGGAAAAGTAGAAGATGTGGTAAAATAACCAAATATAATTCCTAATAAAGAGAAATTATGTATATGTGTGTGTGAAATTACACATACATATATCTCATCTGAAAACACTTTGGCCCTCTGCTAAAGTCTCAAACAAAAGTTAATAGTTAACTATTGAGAGTTAAGACAGTATCTTCTAATCTTATAGTGAGTGCTGAAATACAATGGATTGAATGATTTGAAATGTGTATGTTATAAAATGATTAGGGTTATCGCATATAGCGTACATCTTTGATCTTCTGCCTATTCCTGCTGTTCACTCCTTAAAAGCATACTTAGTTTGTGTGTTAAATGATTTCTGTGCTTTATAGAAAAAAGGCAGATTAATTGCACAGCAGTGAATGTACTGAAGTACACTTCTTCATTGTAAAAATATTAGTGAATTAGCATCTCTACTATCATAGTTTGGCCCCAAAACGTAATTTGAAATTCAAAATATTATAGACCTGGATTATATATTTGATAACTAATGTGGTAGATTTAAAAAAATTTATTTGTGATTAGGTAAAATGAAGAAGTTGCTTGATTGCTATAAATCTCACTACATTGATTTTCTATTACTGTGTAATTAATCATCACACACTTGGCTTTAAAAACTCCCATCTAACAGCTTGCAGTTCTGTTGGTGAGAAGTCCAGGCACGGCATGACGTGGTTCTCTCTTAGGGCCCCTCACCAGGCTGAAATCAAGATGTTTTCTGGGCTGCATTCTCATCTGGAGCTTGAAGTCCTCTTCCAAGCTCATTCAGGTTATTGTAAGAATTCAGTTTTTTGCAGTTGTAGGACTGAGGTTTCCATTTCACTGCTGACTCTAGGCCTAGTTCAGGCTCAGCTCCTTGTGGCACAGTGCATGTTACGTAGCCCTCTCCATCTTCAGAGCCAACAACAATGCATCAAATCCTTCTCATGCTTAACAATCTCTCTGACCTCTTATTGTTCTTGGGTGCCATTGAGCCCCATAGGATTTTCTTGGCTATAATCTTTACAGGAGCTGATCACCAGGTCTTTCTCCACCAGACCCACTGGGTGGGTTCAAACTGCCAACCTTTTGATCAGCAGCTGAGCACTTAACCTTTGTGCCACCAGGGCTCCTTTTCTAACTTCTATACTCAGATATAAAGAGCTCAGGTGATTAGGTCAGGTCCACTTGGATTATCTCCCTGTGTTATATCAAGTGATTTGAGACCTTAATTACATCTGCAGAATTCTTTCACAATAGCACCCTAATTACTGTTTCATTGAATAAATGGGAGAAAATGTGTGTACCCCAGGGGCTAGGAATCTTGGGACACATCTTAGAATTCTGCCTACCACACCTACCATAGTGACTTAAGCCTGTACCTTTTTGACTGTCATTTCTTATCCTGCAAAGAGCTTTATTTTCTGTGTCTCATGCTACTTTGCCAGATGAGGACACCTTTATATCTGTGGAAGAAATTGGTCTTCATCTTCAAATAATTTATTCCATTCGTGCCCAGAAAAGGGCCTGAAGGAAGCAATAAGCTGTTGTCTTAGAACTAACACTAGGGTTCTCTCTGTCCACATTGGCTCCAGGTGCCCAATATTCCATTCATGAGCAGCAACTCACAATACAATTCATATTAAACTGCCCGAAGGTTAACGACAAGTTTATAGTCTTTCTGTTTATTCATCAAACTCATTAATCTTCCCTGAGTCTCTAGACCTGCACTGCCCAATATGATAACCACTAGTCATATATGACCATTGAGCTCTTTAATTGCAATTAAAACGAAGTGAAATGTGCTGGAGTTGTAAAAAGCACGCTGGATTTTGAAGACTTAATACGAAAAACGATATGTAAGATATTTCATTAATAATATTTTCTATTGATTACGTCTTGAAATTTTAATAATTTTAAATATGCTAAGTTAAGCAAAAATGTATTACAGTTAATTTTACTTATTTTTTCATGTAGCTACAAGAATATTGAAAATTACATATTGAGCTTGCATTATATATCTATTGGACAGGACTGCTCTAGGCCACTCCTCATAAAATTTCGATTGAGTATTCTGACCAATAAAAACATTTTCATGGCACACTCATCTGTGTATATATATAAAGATGTATAATATATGATGGAAATTCAAATGGATGCAATAAAAATTTAATGTAAAAGCATTCTAATAAAACTTTCTCTTTTTCATTCCTTCTTTAGAGGTTGTTTTATCCCAGAATGTGATTTGTAGATGGCGATGTAACCCATTGGCTAATAGAAGACAGGTTGGTAGAGTAAATTCATCCCAGGAACTCCACAAGTAGGCTTTTTTCCTTTGAACCCTATTTTGGTAACAGTTTTACACACAATGAGAATAGTGGAGCGAATGCTTTTGCATATTCGCACAAGGGTGTTTATTTCATCAGCTTCAATGGGAACAGATAGGATGAGTCAGACAGCCCCAAAGAAAAACATGTTTGCCTGAACCCATTGCATGTACCTGCATTATGTATATGTGCAGACAGATCTTACGTACTTCTACAAGAGGAGAAGGCTAAAGACAATTCGAGTCTGCATTTAGAGTTCCCAATGCTATCTACTTTTTAAAAATCGAAAATTACACAAAGAGTTCAAAGTATATTGTACAGACTCTATTAATTTTTTATTTTATATCCAATATTTCTATTTAAATATTGTTTCAATTTTTGTATGTCACAAATGAACAATATTTAAACAGAAAGAGTTCTTAAGTACAAGTCAGATTTCTAATTTTTATACTTGGCATACATTCAGAAAAAGTCAAAATTACTCCCCATATAATTTAGGCATACATTAAATTAGACCCTAAGTAAGTATCTTTCCTTTTTTCATATTTACTATTTAAATAAAGGAAGCTAATTAACTGGGACCCCCTTATGTGATGTGGTTACATAAAATGATGTGTAGATATTAACGCAAATTGCTCTTTTTATGCTTTTTTCTTATTACCTCAGCACATTCCCTAACTATTCATTCTTTCATAAACATACAATTATTTTTCCATACTAGGTATGTAGGTAGGAGCTAATTAACAGGAAGCACTTTGATTTACCAACAAGATTCCCTCACAGTAATTGCATTCTCCACTACCATCCTCCCTCAAATCCAAAGTGATATAATTTCATTGTAGTTTCTCAGTAACTCAGTACTAAAGAATGAATGACAAGGAATAGGAAACCCACCTCTTATAAACTCTGAACGCTTGTAGCCATTGTAATTTTTATAGCATTCTGTTCCTCTGCTTAAAGTAAAGCATTTCATATGCTGGAGTCATTTATGGAATACTTATAGTTACTTTTAGTGGCGTAAAAATATACAACAAATCACAATCTACTTTTAAAGCGAAGTCTGTCTTTGAACTTTTGGACTCCAAATCCAAAGTTCAAGCTTATATTCCAGAGTGGATAGAAAAATTATTCTATGCACAAGGAAAGGAAAGAGCAATGGGAAAATCAAAACATCAGTTCTTATTTCTTTCCCAGAGCAATGTCGCTTTTTCCAAAATGCTCTCAAATTTAGTAGCTCATTTTTGCCAGTCTTTAAAAAAAACAATCCTAGTATGTATCTGTCATGTGTGATACATTAACACATTCAACAAACATATAAAAGTAGTTATCACCATTAAATTTTTCCAAAAGAGCAAACAGATTCAGAGTAATTAAGCAATTTACAAAATATCACTTACCTAGTAAATGACAGACCCAAGATTTGAGTTCAGGTGTGTCTGATTCTAGAGCCTGCATTTTTTTTCCCGTTATACCCATTGTACCCGGCTGGTTCCCAGGTGGAAGAAGAGTTAAGAGCTATTCATTCTTATGGTAAGGATGGGTGAATATTTTACAGCCTACTAAAACAATTCCACCCATTGTCTTTTCATTTGTCCCAACTTTTACCTATTTAGCCTCCCTCCAATGGATATAAAATTCTTATCCTCACACAGAATACTTAATTCTAATAAGGCATCTGGCATTGCTTGTTCAAAATAAAATAATACTTTCCATAATCTAAACATATACTCTTAAACTGCAATAGAATATAAAGTTTTTATATTCTAAATAGATCAGCAAGTAATCTAAGACATATCCAACTCATAGCGACCCTATGGTACAGAGTAGAACTGCCCCCTAGGGTTATGAATAAACATAGGCACGTTATTTTTTAATTTTTTCTAATGTGGGAGCTATTTATACATTCTAGAAAGATTTGATAATACCACTGTGGTTCCATATGAGGACCACTTCCACCAGACCTGTGACTAATCCCATTTATGCTCTCTCTACATCCCTATTACTGGGTGGAAACCCCAGGTTCCATTTGGTGTGACTTGTATCAGCCAATAAATGAGAAACGGAGGTGAGAGAGTGGAAAGGCGCCTTTATTTCATTGCACAAGAAAAAGAGACAATCGGAGCGCCTGCCACCACGACCGCTCAGCGAAGGAGAGGTTACATTTAAGAAGTTTACAAGTAGGAAATTCATACAAGTTACATCAGCAACATTCTTAATCATACTATGCAGGTGCAGTGGGGTTTGCGTGTAACTTCATGCATCACCAAGATTTTCCTTTTTTTTTTCTTTTTAATTGTGCTTTAAGGAAAAGTTTACAATTCAAGTTTGTCTCTCATACAAAAATTGATGCATATATTGTTATGTGACCCTTGTTGCTCTCCCTATACACTCCTCCTTTCCACCCCGGATTTCCTGTGTCCATTCAACCAGCTCCTGACCCTCTCTGCCTTCTCCTCGCACCTCTGGACAGAAGCTGCCCATTTAGTCTCATGTATCTACTTGAGCTAAGACGCACACTCTTCACGAGTATCATTTCATGTCCCATAGTCCAGTCTAATCTTTGTCTGAAGAGTTGGACTCGGGAATGGTTTTAGTTTTGGGCTAAAAGAGAGTCTGGGGGCCATGTCTTCTGGGGTCCCTCTAGTCTCAATCAAACTGTTAAGTCTGGTCTTTTTACTAGAATTTGAGTTCTGCACCTCCTCCATCAGGGACTCTCTGTTGTGTTCCCTGTCAGGGGGTCATTGGTGGTAGCTGGGCACCATCTAGTTCTTCCGGTCTCAGGCTGATAAAGTCTCTGGTTTATGTGGCCCTTTCTGTCTCTTGGGCTAATACTTTCCTTGTGTCTGTGGTTAAATTTATAACATTGGGTGAAATTCCATAGGCAGAAAGAATAGATTGTAAAGAAAACTGAGGAGTGAGCCATAGTATCCTCCATCATTTAGGGGCAGAGCAGAGAAGGATACATTATAGGAAAGGAAATGGAGACAGTTGGGGGTGGGGGAGGAGGGAAACCAGCAAAGTGTGAAGTTATGGAAGCCAAGTGAAGAACGTGTTCCTATATAAAGGGTAGGGAAACCACATCTAATGCTGACAGGGAAGTAAGTATTGGCCATCTTTACAAAATACAGGTTATAGGGAGTCTTGAAAAGTCAGAGAAAAATTTTCATTGGAGTACTGGGGACTAAATGGTTTAAGAATTGAAACAATTTAAGAAGAGGAGAGGAAAAGACAGAAATGGAGACAGTTTGTATAGAGAAATATTTCAAAGTGTTTTGCTGCAAAGGGGAAGAGAACATAGAATCAAGGGAAAGTTTTTTTTTTTTTTTTTTGCTTAAGTTGGGAAATATAACATGTTTGTAGTTGATAGGAATACCTGAACAACTGCAGGCACAACTGAGTTCATCAGAAGAATAAAATTCAGTGCACAAGTGGCAAGGTTGGCCATAGAAAGGACTAGGAAACAGGCATCCACTGTAAATTGAAGAGATTCAGAATGTACAGGTAAAGATGCAGATAGACAGTGGATTTGGTGGTGAGAATATGAGGCAATTCACATCTTACCCTCTTTAACTGAAATATAAAATGATGTCATCTTCTGAGACTGGAGATGAGGAAGGTAATATTGGGAATTTGAAGAAAGAAGATGTGAAGTAGTTGACTGAAGATAGGAAGGGGGACGTCAGTCTAGAAGTATAGTGGTATTGCTAGACGTGCTGAAGTGTTCACTTGAGATTTGTAGTCATAAATCAAAATGATCCCAGTAAATAATGCTGCTTTATCCAGTCATGTTATTGTTTAGATGTAAGCATGGACAATTGGATATTTGGGTTTCCTGAAAAGCTAGAAGAACGGGAGACAAAGAAAATATGAAAGGATTAGGCTTGAAAAAGAAAAGACCCCATTAACCATTTTATCAGGAGTTAGTAAGTAGAGGATAGAGAAAGTTGCAGATGTATGCAGCTTTGGTAGAAGGATGCTGAGGGAGTTCCTGTTTAATGGCCTGTATTCTCTCTGAAGTAGATGAAGTCATCTTGGCAAGAGGGAGAAGGGTATGCTTTAGTGTGTGTGTCTATGTAAAGGGAGTGATGACCTGGGAAATTAAATTCAAGTATAAACTGTGCTCATTTTTGGATTTTAAAATTTCTGACGTTAATTCACAAATCATTAATAATTTGCAGTGTGTTGCTTTGCATGCTTCCAACTTGAAGGTCATCCTATTTTATTTGTGCAAGGGAAATAACATGTTGTGATTTGCTGTCGGTGAGTCTGAAGTCATTAAATTAAAAGACTGTTAAATATGTAATCAGTATCTAACAACATCCTTTATGAGTCTGAAATTAACAGATTCTAATACCTGTAGTGCTAATTTCAAAATGCTGTTATATAACAATTACTCCAAATTACAGCATTACTACACACATCAGCATTTGTGCAGGTATGGTACATTAATAAATTAGGAAATCATACCAATATATATTTCCTATTTCATTATTTTGAAATGCTCTTTAGTAAGGAATTATGCTGAAACACTCCTTACAAATAAAACGTCTTTGGCTTCTGATTGTACTGATATACCTAAATTTATCTTCAAGCAATGGTTTTTATCTTAACAGTTTGTCCTATAAAACTGTTAAGTTTCTTTTTAAAACTAAAGCAAGAAAAATTATAATTCACCATCTTGATGGTGACACTCATTGGTCATATTTTAGATATTTCTTTTTTTCTCCTTACTGTTTATTTGTAAGATTAATTATTTTCTTTCATGCCAATAGATATAACTCCTTTTTATGGTTGCATAGTATTCCTTAGTATCAGTGTACCACCAATCCCCTATTGAAGGATAGTCAAGCTGTTTCTAATTTTATGCCTTTTATAAATTAAAAAAAATAATCATTATATACATTTTTATGCCTGGCATTATAAAAAGGTTGGTTAGCTAACTATCAACTAAAACACATGGTAAATATTCAATTTTATTATTCAAATTTGCTAATAATTATTTTGAAAAAGTCAAATAGGAAATAAACTTTAAAAATTATGGAAGTAAAAATACTTGAGTTAAAAAAACATGAATTAGTCTCATTATAAAAATGTATGTATATGCATATGTTTATAAATGTATATATATAATTTTATAACAGATCTTTTTTAATATACCTGTCTAAAATCAGATGAAGTTGCTCTGGTGGGTCAAATGTTAGTTGCTAACCAAAAGGTTGGCAGTTCGAACCCACCCAGTGACTCCACAGGAGAAAGACCTGGCAATTTGCTTCTATAAAGATTACAATCTAGAAACCGCTAAGGGCCAGTTCTGCTTTGTCACTTGGGGTCACTATGAGTCAAAATCAATTCAACAGCACCCAACAACAACAACAAAATTAGATGAGTCCTTTCAAAATATAGCTAGAAGTTTTTCACCAAAATTGCCATGATCTGCATGAATTACAACTTTTTTCTAATGAGTTTATTGTTTTCTTTATGATGCTGTCACTTAAGTTATAGAAAGGACATGATTGATAAAAGAGTTTACTTAACCCTTTTTCAAAGTTTGTTCATTTTTAAATTGATTTTAGGTAATTCTAGATGGACAGCTATCCATACATGGATCTTTAATATTTCAAAAGTTCATAGGATGACCTTGATACTATATAGCTGTGAAATAATAAGTAAAACTTAAGACCGACTTAGCAAGTCTAGCAATGCCCGATCCTTTTATAAACTAAAATTAGATTGCTTGGGAAGACTTCTCCTTCTCTCTGTTTCTCTCTTTGATTACTATAAATATGATTACCTGTCAATAAATTATAACTGGCATAAATTTTATGAGTTGGTGCCAATTACACACCATTGTAAATTTACAGTTGTGTTTTTTGGATTGTTTTGTTTGGCTGGCTATTTTGCAAATAGCGAAAATACTAATATACTTAGTGGTCCTAAAAAGTACCCAAGAAAAGATGATTATGTCCTCCAGCAACTAACTCAGCACCAGGGAGTGAAGTTAGGGCACATTAACTGCTTATCTCTTGCTTGCCTATGAGGCATTGATGGTTCAATGGTAGAATTCTCCCTTCCATGCTGCAGACCTGGGTTTGATTCTTGGCCACTGTGAGTCTGCCAGCAGTGGATTGTGTATTGCTGTGATGCTGAACAATTTTCAGTGAAGCTTCCAGACTAAGAAAGAGTAGGAAGAAAGGCCTGATTATCTACTTCCAAACAATAGTTGGAGTTGTTCATGGGGTTCCCATGAGTCAGGGGCCGACTCAAAGACAGCTAACAACAACAACTTGCTCTACACTCTATTTGACCTAAGGAAAAGTGAACTTTGGCATAAACTAAACTGGTATGGTTGTAAGTAAAGATAAGTCATTTGCCTAGATAATATCCCAAATGGAAAAATAAAGATATGTAATCAGAAAAAAAACTAAAATGCTGAGAAAAAGAAAGTTTATAGATACGTATCAGTCAATAAATTTAAAAGGAAGTACTCTTTGTTCCCATATTATTTTAGATTACTTCCTTAATGACCCTTTGCAGAACAAAAATATTTTAAAACGTCCTCTTCTGAATGTCTATAAGCAGTATATAGCATCTGATAGGGCTGACTATTAATAAGTATACATAATTTCAATAATAGAAAAATAATAGACAAGCACAGATTGAAAAATTAATAATTTTGCTAGAAACAAAGTCTGTTTCACGTAAATGTATTCCCTTCCCCCTGCCTTCAAAGCAATGATTTATTTTGCACATAAATGAAATGGTTTCAGGCAAAGTGTGAAGGTGTCTTACTATTATATTATTTCAGTATTGTTTGAATTGGCTTAGGTTCAATTTTTTTTTTCCTTCTCTTTATCTGGTAGCTCTGACTCTGTCTTCAGAGCATCTGCAGAATCATAAGCTTCTAAGCAACAGCTTTTGGGGAAAAAAAAAAAAGGTTTTTCCCGTAATTAGAAATGTGTTCTAATTAGGGATTGGGCGTTTATATAACTTTAAAAAGGAGTTATATTACTAAACATTGTTATTAGATGTGTGTGTTTTCATGAGTTCTGTCACAATAAACCACCTCTTAGAATATAAAAAGTAATCTATGTTAAAAACAGTATTTAAAGTAGGGTGCAGTGACCAAAAGCCTTTGTGAAGGAGGATTTGTTTGTCTTTTCTCCAAGTCCTCTGTGGAGTATTTTAAAACAGAGTAGACAGAAACAACCTCACCCTCTCATTTTTTTTTCCTTGGGTTACTTCCAATCTACTATGAGCATAGAAATGAGAAAAATTAGGTATTTGTGTTTTGCCAAGTTAAATGCTGATGAAGAATTCGGTTTTCCTCCTGTTGTCTTTAATGGTCTTCCAGTGCGATATTTCCTGGAGATGAGTAAGATTGGAACACATTCTACTATTTTTCAACTTTATCACTATTTGCAAATGGGTGACAACTAACAAACCTTCCGTTAAAACGTACGCTATTTAAATTCCGCAATTCAGAAACTGATCCCTGAGGAACTTTATAAGCTTCTCCCTCATGGGAAAGTATAAGTCACCTCCTCTCCCACAGCAGGCTGATGTAGTTAAAGCCTAGTGAGTGTCCAAGGGTGTGTGCTAATGAAGTAGAAATAATAGAATGATCAGGGCTGTTAAGAGTGAACTAGAAAGGAAAAGGCCATTGCTTTCTTCACTTGTTTGTAAAAAAAAAATCTGATTAACTTGAGATAATGCATTTGACCATTAAAATGCAAGAAAAGATGGGAAAAGTGGAAAATCTAGATGTAATTCCTTTTTCAGTTGGGACTTTATTTGGCTACAAGTAAAAAAAACAATTTGCTTTTCATTCTAAACACAGCTTTTATGTTTTATTCCTTTACATAACAGGACAGGTAGAAGTGAAATAGATGTTAACATGGGGTTCCATGGATCAGTAACATGAGGACCAGGAGCTATGTGCTTTTCTTGATTTTTTGTTTGGTAGCACGATGCAGGCTGCAGCTCCGAGCATTATGACCAAGAACTGAAATGGAGGGAAACACTCCAACAGCTGTCCTTTTAATCGAATGCAAAACCTTTCCCAGAATCTTTCTAGCTGACTTTTGCTTTCATCTCATTGGCCAGAAATTTGTTGTCGGATGACACCGAGATGCAGAGAGCCTGGGGAAGTTATTATTTAGCTTTTAAAAAAAAAAAAATCTGTAGATTGGATGGTGTCAGGAAGCAAGGTATAAGGAAGGACTGTTGGGCTGGCCATCCAGGGACTTCGACACAGTGTGATGGTGACGGGAGACAAACTTAACAACAACAATTGCCAAAAACAACTTGTCTGAGGATTAGTTTTGCTGCTTTTAGGGTAAAATATTATTTCACTTTTTTTTGAAATCAGGAATAAGCAAATATTTAGCAAAGCATTAAATACCCCTTCCTCATTATCTCTTTCATTAGAGATATTTTGTAATTATGCTTTTGTAAAGTTTAAAAATATATAGAAACCTCTGAAATTGTTGTAGGGTTTATGTGCTTTTAAGGATTGATTTAAGATAAAAAGCATGTATATATTTATAGAAGTAAACCATTCAGTTATTGATTTATGCAGCAGGTTTTATTTTAGTTCTTCTTTTCATGAGACAGTAGTCTCCAAAGAACTGTAAAGATGCCTGTGAAACAATTTCAGCACTTAAACGACTTAAATTATTTGCACTTTTAAGAATAAAAATGCTATTATTTTACATTTAAACTCTCATTATCTACATATAGGTATTTCCCTTCCTACAGTTATTTACAATTTATACATTGCTCATGAAAATAAGACTCTTAACAGCAACTTCGTTCTAGAACTTCTAGATGAGCCAACTAAACTAAAATTCAGTGAAAGCCATGTGATATGTAAGAAATACATTTTATAGAGTAGAAGAAGTATTTGCCCTCAAAGGGATAGATTATACCTTAGAGGAAAAAGACAGTAATGAGCAAAGGCCTGGTGCTGTGTTTGTAAGCTTGTTGCTAGCTTAAATAGATGAGACATAGAGACGCAAAAGGAAAAATAAAATTGTTTCTGTTGTTAGATGCCGTCGAGTCGATTCCAAGTCATAGCAACCCTATGTACAACAGAACACAACACTGCCAGGTCCTAAGTCATCCTCACAATCACTGCTATGTTTGAGCCCCTTATGGAAGCCACTGTTACTCCATCTCATTGAAGGTCTTCCTATTTTTCGCTAATCCTCATCCTTACCAAGGATGATGTCCTTCTCCAGAGACTGTTCCCTCTTGATAACATGTCCAGAATATGTGAGATGAAGTCTCACCATCCTGCCTTCCAAGGAGCACTCTGGCTGTACTACTTCCAAGACAGATGTGCTCGTTCTTCTGGCAGTACATGGTATATTCAGTATTTTTTGCCAAAGCCATAATTGAAAGGCATCAATTCTTCTTTGGTTTTCCTTATTCACTGCCCAGCTTTTGCATGCATATGAGGTAATTGAAAATATCATGGCTTGGGTCAGGTGCCCCTTAGTCCTCAAGGTGACTGACATCTTTGCTTTTGAACCACATATCTGTCAGTTTGTTGTAATGTGGTGACTTGCTTGTTGCTGTCATGCTGGAAGTTATGCCACTAGTATTTCAAATACCAGCAGAGTCACCGGTGGTGGACAGATTTCAGCAGAGCTTCCAGACTAAGACAGACTAGGAAGAAAGACCTGATGTCTACTTCTGGAAACAAACAACCAAAAAAACCTAGCCAGCAAAAACCTTATGAATAGCAGCGGAACATTGTCTGATATAGTGCCAGAAGATGAGCCCCTCAAGTTGGAAGGCACTCAGAAGACAACTAGGGGAGAGCTGCCTCCTCAAAGCAGAGTTGACCTTAATGACGTGGATGGAATAAAGCTTTCAGGATCTTCATTTGCTGATATAGCATGACTCAAAATGAGAAGAAACAGCTGCAAACCTCAATTAATAATCGGGATGTGGAACGTATGACGTATGAATCTAGGAAAATTGGAAGTCGTCAAAAATGAAATGGAATGTTTGAAGATCAACATATTAGGCATTAGTGAGCTGAAATGGACTGGTGTTGGCCATTTTGAATTAAATAGTCATACGGACTACTGTGTTGGGAATGACATATTGAAGAGGAATAGCTTCATATTCATTGTCAAAAAGAACATTTCAAGATCTATCCTGAAGTACAATGCTGTCAGTGATAGGATAATATCCATACACCTAAAAGGAAGACCAGTTAATACGATTGTTACTCAAAAATATGCACCAACCACTAATGACAAAGATGAGGAAGTTGAAGATTTTTACCAACATCTACAGTCTGAAATTGATGAAATGTACTATCAAGATGCATCAATAATTACTAGTGACTGGAAAGCAAAAGTTGGAAACAAAGAAGAAACATGGTCTTGGTGATAGAAACAATGCTGGAGATCACCTGATAGAATTTTGCAAGACCAATGACTTACTCATTGCAAATACTGTTTTTCAACAACATAAATGACGACTAAACACATGGACTTCGCCAGATGGAAAACACAGGAATCAATCGACTACATCTGTGGAAAGAGACAATGGAAAAGCTCAATATCATCAGTCAGAATGAGGCCAGGGCCCACTACGGAATAGACCATCAATTGCTCATATGCAAGTTCAAGTTGAAGATGAAGAAAATTAAAATAAGTCCATGAGAACCAAAGTATGACCTTGAGTATATCCTATCTGAATTTGGAGACCATCTCAAGAACAGATTTGACACAATGAACACCAATGACCAAAGACCAGACGAGTTGTAACATCAAGGACATCATATATAAAGACAGCAAAAGATCATTAAAAAAACAGGGAAGAAAGAAAAGACCAAAATGGATGTCAGAAGAGACTCTGAAAGTTGTTCTTGAACGTAGAATAGCTAAAGTGAATGGAAGAAATGGTGACGTGAAAGAACTGAACAGAAGCTTCCAAAGGGCAGCTCGAGAAGACAAAGTATTATAATGAAATGTGCAAAGATCTGGAATTAGAAAACCAAAAGAGGGAAACATGCTCAGCATTTCTCAAGCTGAAAGAACTAAAGAAAAGATTCAAGGCTCAAGTTGTAATTTTAAAGAATTATAGGGGCAAAATATTGAATGATGCAGCAAGCATCAAAAGTAGATGAAAGGAAAATAAAATTACCATTTACCAAAATAGAAGAGACTCAGGAAAGAATAGGCAATAATTTTTGTTGTTTTTGTTTGGGAGGGGGGAAGGAGGAAGATCAAAAGTTTATTTTTTGTAATTGAGAAATCTGAGATATTAGATATCTAAGTGGAGATATCCAGTAGGCAATTGGATATATATGAGTTCAGGGAAGAATTCCGAGCTGAAGATAAAATTTGCTTATCATCATTATAAATAAAGAGTCGATGATATCCTATCTGTTACATCTAGGGAATAAGTATAAATCGAGATGTGAAGAAATCCTATGTTTAGAGTTCAGGAATTAAGGAGAAAACAGCAAAAATGCCAGAAAAGGAATGTCCAGAGAGCAGCAACTACAGAAAGTGGTGTGACGGAACTCAGTGGAAGACAGTGTTTCAAGCAAGGGAAACCGAGTGCTTATGAAATGCTAGTGAGAGACTGATTAAGATCAGGCCTAAATAATGACTCCTTGATTTGACAGTAAGGACAGCATTGGTGGCCTTGACAAGAGCTGATTTGGTGATGAGGGTGTGAGTAAAAATGTGGTGAGGATTAATTTAAGAATCAAGGGAGCAAAAGTGAAGTGAGAAGTTGCAGAAAACTACTTAGAAGAGTTTTGTAGTAAAAAGTAGTAGAAAAAACAATAGCTGGAGAGAGATAAGGGGCTTAGGAAAGTTGTGGGATTTTTGTTTTGTTTTCTAAGATTTGGCATATTGCAGTTTGTTTATATACTGATGGAAAAGCTTTTGTACCTTGGTACTCAAATTGGGGACCATAGACCAATAGCACTGGCAGTTAGAAGGAGCTTGTTAGAAATGCAGAATCTTGGGCCCCACCCCAGCCCTTCTGAATCAAAATTTGCATTTTAGAAAGATCCCAAGGTGACTCATGTTCACATTAAGAAGCACGGATAGAAGGTAAATGGTTGTACTAATATCTGTACATAAGTGAAATTGGTTGATATTTCACAGAAAATTGAAGGATTGGTCTTAGAAGCACAGTTTATCTGTGGTAATTGGAGAAAAGCAATGGGCCCTGACAAATTCACATCCGTTCATTGATACAGCTGGTGGTGGGAAATGCAGGATTTGATTGATTCTGTTTTCTCAGTGAAGTATGAAGCAAGACCAACAGAATGTGAGGGCAAGGGAGAAGGGGTTAGAGGTCTCAGGAGAGTAGGGAAGGTGTGAACTAGTCAATTCAGAGAATGGGAACACTTTCAACTTTATTTTTAAAAAAAGCCTATTGCCATCAATTGAATTCCAACTCATAGGACCCTGTAGGACAGAGTAGAACTGTCCCATCAGGTTTCCTAGGCTGCAGTCTTTACAGGAGCAGATTGCCGGGTCTTTTCTCCCATGGAGCCACTGGTGGGTTTGAACCACCAACCTTTAGGTTAGCATACATAAACCATGAAAAAAATATAAGCACCCAAAAATTCATCTGAGCCCTTGAAGGGGTCTTGTTAAAAGAAAAATTATTTCTACTGTAATGCCCTTTCAACACTTGTAGAAATTGATAGGTAAGTTATATATATTTTCAGGATGAAGTGCTTAACTATGATAATGTTTGCCTCAAAACGAAACCTAAAATTGTGTATACTTCCCCAAAAATTGTAAAAAAAAAAAAAACAAAAAACATAGGCTTAAATATTGCCTATAAAGATAAAGAAGGAATTGCAATGAAACTATTGGAAATTTTTCTAGCAGTCGATCCTTGACATAAAAGAATCCAGATGATATTTACATATTGGTTTAATGAACATATTAAATATGAAATGCTTTTGTAACACTGTGTTATTGAGTAAAACGTGACATTTACATACTGAAAATAAAATGAAAAAAGGCTTATCTTCATACATGAAGACAAGTCAAGAAATTCATATCTGTTTAGGAAAAGAGAGGGTGAATTGTGATTCATTTGCTTCAGCAGTTATATATTTGGTCATATTTAAGATGTAAGAGCAGAACCTAAGGTTGGAGTCAAAGGAAAGAGATATACTGTACACCCTAGATTTCATCAACTAAAAACTGTAGCTGTCAACTGATGTCTACCTCAGTATCTGACCTAGATCACTTTCATTTGCTCAAAAAGAAAAAATGTGTCGTATTTTACAGAGCAGGTGGAATTCTGGGTCAGGGTGTAAGCACAATTTACAGGAGGAAAAAAACTCTTAACGTGGCTCTCCTTGCCCTAGGCAGCAACCCATAAAGTGTCTTTTGGGGGAACATCAACATTTCCAAGTGTTTAAGGTCCCTCGTTTCAAATCAGAACCGCTTTGGGGAACACAGAACGGAGTAGCAATATAGTAGGCACTGTCACTATAATGATAGATAATGCTTGTCTTTGCCTTCTTAAAGGAAATCAGTTTTTTTAGCCAAAAAATAAAATCCTCTCAACTGTTTTCTCATTGAGAAAATAAAATGAAGCTGAAAGCTTAAGAATAATGTCACTTAAAAACATTAACAAAACTCAAGGGTATAGAGGATTTAATAAACTTGAACACAGCAATGTAGATAAAAAGATAGTGTAATGAGAATTAAAGTAGTAACAGACAACTAAAAAGAAAAGCAAAGGGTCTATTAGAGCCCCAAAATAACCTTCTGTGCTTTTTGTATTCTCTACTTTCAAACATAAGTATTGAAGAAAAAGTCTGATAAATTATATTATATACTCTCAAAAGCCACTTCTGATGAAACATCTTTAGAAAGAGAGACAGTATAATTAATAGACTTGAAAAATTAATAGACTTGAGATCTCAAGACTTAAAGTGTTACCATCTATTGTTCACATAAAGACACTTTGCAAACTGAAAGGGGTGCTATTGATAATTACACTGGCATAAACTGAGAGACTGCCCCAGCCAAAAAGGACATGTGATTAACCTCAGCTTAGAGGTATTTGAAGTAAATATTAGTAATAGGTGTGGTTTAGAAACAAATTTATCAAGAACATAAGAAAGACTAGGTAATTCTCAGCTGTGTTTTCTTTTTATCACCTTAGGTGAAGAATGTATTTAAGTGTATTTAAGATGAGTGGCTTGAGGCATTAAGAGGCACTAAGCTTACATACTAGTTAGAGGCAGACAAGTAATTAAAGCTTGGATCCATCTAACTTCAAAGCATATTTCACTACAATATGCCACAATAAAGAGAAATAGCAAAGAATTTGAAAAGTAAACACAAAATAATAATATTAGAAGTACCATTTTGCTGTTCTTTGAGAATTGCAAAATTTATTATATAAAAAATACCATTAAAATTCTATAACTAATCTCTTTGTTCTTTTCTTTTTTTTTCAAAAAAAAAGCACATTTTCAGTTTAACTTTTAATACCCAAAGAAAAACAGTGAAATACCTCTACATCTGATCTAATGAATCCTCAGCATCCATCTTTAAATGATTTAGTGTAATTTAAAGACTTCTGAAAATTGGAGTTCTGTAAATTAAATACTGTTACTTGGAAATTATACCATCAGTATATTTATTATGGAGCCCTCGTGGCACTGTAGTTAAGAGCTCAGCTGCTAACCAAAACGTCAGCAGTTCGAATCCACCAGCCGCTCCTTGGAAACCATATGGGGTAGTTGTACTCTGTCCTATAGGGTCACTATGAGTCGGAATCGACTCGAGGGCAACAGGTTTTTGTGTGTGTGTGTGGGATGCCCTGGTGGCACAGTGGTGAAGCGCTTGGCTGCTAACTGAGAACTCGGCAGTTCGAACCCACCAGCTGCTCTGCAGAAGTAAGATGTGGCAGTCTGCTTCTGTAAAGATTTACACCTTGAAAACCCTATGGGGCTGTTCTAATCTGTCCCACAGGGTCACTATGAGTCGGAATCAACTTGACGGCAAGCGGTTATATTTATTATAGGTCCATGTTGTTTTCTTTAATTAAATTTTTTTAAATATATTTAAGAGATTAAAAAATATACTTCAATTATAAATTATAAAAAATCTTACTTGGTGATGAATTTGCCTTACCTGTAATAGGATCTCCTAGATTTAGCATTCTTCACAATCACTATTTTAATCAAAATGCCATTTTTTACCAACATTAAACCAAACACTATTTTTAAAGATAGCCTGCCTTTAACATTAAATAAAGAATGGCATCACAAACTAGTTGTTAGAAACACTGAATTTCAATTATAAATTGTTTTGGCTTTCCTACATTTTGTTCGTGATTTGACATCTGAAAGAATACAGGCCAAAGAAGTCAAATATTTGAGTGTTTATTACGTTCAGGATTCATACTGTCACTCATGTATTCTGTTCTCCAGTGAGAGGAATAACATGGCTCAGATATAGTAATGAATGATAAAAATGTATCTTTTTATGTGAGTAATACAGTTTTGGAAGACACTACTGTTTTATATGTAACTGTTTAAGTCAGGTGATTGCCTGCTGGGTAATAGAATGTAATGCATTATGTTGTCTCTGAACTCCTAAATGAAATTATGAAAACCAAAGTGTATGCTTTTAATTAAAGAAATTAACAACGGTAGTTTGTGATTCAGAATCCTTATGATATTAGTAGCAGTAGTAATGGTAGTTCTGGTGGCACAATGGTTAAGTGCTCAGCTACTAACACGGGTTGGTGGTTTGAACGCACCCAGAGGCTCTGTGGGAGAAAGACCTGGTGATCTGCTCCCGTAAAGATTACAGCCTAGAAAACCCTATAGGGAAGTTCTGCTCTGTCATAGGGGGTTGCTGTGAGTCAAAATAGATTCGAGGGCACCTAACAACAACAGTAATAGTACTAGTAGGAGGAAGACTGTAGTTTCATTATACAATTTCCAAATCTCAGAATAAGATAGACTATCAGTTGGTCTCATCCTTATGGTTTTAATCCTGCACTAGGCATTAAAGTGCCCTGTTTTCTATCCTTTGGAGAGTCCAACCATTTCTTAATGGAGAGCCAAACAAGCAAGCAAATAAGACTCCTGTTACAGATAGGGGATTACAGCGTATTACAGGTCCCTTGTGTTTGACCCTTCTAGTCTTGTGAGTAGTGTCATATCTGAGATTCTTAGAGGCCCCTCTGCCTCACATACAGTAAGAAAACACTCTGAGAATCATAGCTTAATTGGCAATAGGCAGCATTAGACCCAGGAGGGATATACAGTAGTTTAAAGAAGAGTCTTAAGTAGCTATCTCTCCTTCATCAAACATACCACATAAAGAAAAAATATTTTATTCTCTGCCTTTAAGTATTCAATCTCAGAAAAAAATAAGCATCGATTCTACTTCTACAAATATTTAAGAATCATCAAAATTGAGGAAGTAGGCAGTGCATAGATAGTACTAACTTTTCAGATTGACCTGGTTTTATAGAACATAATGTTAATTGTAAGAAGCATAGTGGTAATTAAGTGTCTCAGAGACCTTAACCTATAATGAATAGAAAATATATGCAAAAGTAGTTAGATTATAAAAGTGGACAGGGAATAATAAAATGAAATCTTAATTGAAAAAATGCAAAGTAAACATTCAAGAAAAAAAGAAAGCAAGGCCATTATAAAAGTAAACTTTTAGACAATGATTATTTTTTCTTTAGTTTTCTGACATTTAATAAGATTTTATTTCACAAGTATAAATACATTATAGAAAATTAGAAAATATACAGTAACAAAAATATAATAACAAGAGCACAACTACTATTTAGTGTCTTGTATATTATTGCATATCTTTTTATACTTGTATATATAGACATCTGTGAATTTTTTACATAGTGAGATCCTACTGTGTTGTAAACTAATCTTTTTAGTTAATGGTCTACATCTTTTTATGGCAGTGAACTCTCTTCTCATCTATTGCCCAGTTCATATTCTGACTCCTCAGAGTGCGCCCAACACGTGTCTGTAGCTGGTTTGTCCAGACTAGGATCCAATCCAGGGTTGCCCATTGCATCTGGTTGTTATGTCTATTAAGTCTTCTTAATCTGTATCCGTACCTTTTTGGGACATTCACTTATTAAAATGAATATGCAGCTTGTCTTTCAGAATGTTCCCCCTTCTCAGTTTGACTGATTTCATATTTTGTGGTCAATGACTTATTTTTTAAGAGTAGATCCTGGTGGCATATGAAGAATTCGGTCTCTTAAAGTAACCAATAAAACATGTATGTATGGTTTTTAGGTACAGAAACTAGTTATTTCTTCGGGTTGTTTGTACTTCTACCATTCTAGCAAAGCATCAAGAGAAAAAAAAAGCAAAGAAATCATCCAGAGGAACTACTGTGGGAAAACACTGAAAGTAAATGCTGACTAGAAGGATATAAAAATTACTTTCTATTGAGTTTTTGATTGGTTCATTTTCCTTACCACAACCAATCTTAGTAGTAATGACATAATCACTGTTCTGCATTGGAATTAGATGAAACTATTAGAGATACAGGGGTCTTGTTTTCTATTGAAAGAGTTTTCTTTTTAGATGAGTAACAAACAAGACAGAACATTTTCTTTTCATTTACAGTGATATGGACATGTATTTTCATAAATACATACCACTTAGTTTTGGAAAATAAATAAGCAGAGAAAGTTTAGACTTTGGCCAACATCTACAGTTAACAAAATGTTAGACACTATTGTCAATCATAAATTCTTTCCATAAATAAAAACCTACACTGAGAAAAAAAAAATACAACCCTGTTTATAGTAGTGGCTTTTCAGGGATATTGTAGGTACTTGAGCTGAAAATTATGCCTTGGGGTTGAAAACCTAAAATATTTTCTGCAATATGTATTTAAGTGGCATGCTCAAAAATATGATCTTACACACAAAAACGCATCACAGAGATGAGTTTGTGTCCATACTATAGTTTAATTTTCTTAGCATAGATTTTTATATCTTTCAAAAATCCCATTTAGGAAAATTTTGTTGAATTATAGCAACATTTCAGTACACTATGCTACTTTGAGCTGTCAGGAAGCAACCTTTAGGATGAACAGTTTTTTAGGGTTTTCTGCAATTTTATGTAAGAGTATAGCAGTCATTATCTTTAAAAGACTTGACTTCATTTATACAAGAAGTTTACAGAGCTTTTTTTTTAAAAAAAGTTTTTTCAATTTTTAACATGTTATTTAGAATCATCAGCCACTATCATTATTTCTCAGGTATTTTTGAGCAAAAGTTTATTTTGCAAGAGCAAGTTTGTTTGTTTTTTTCCTGAGAGAATGTAGCTATGTAGTTAGAGTAGCTTCTTCTATAAATAGGAATATAAGATGCAAAATGCTTTATGGAAAGCATGAGAGTGCAGGGAATTCTTTTTTAGTTTTGATATCTATCATGGCTTCATGATCAAATATTTATTAGCTAACGCGTAAGTGTTTTGCCCTGAGCTATTTTCTTGACGTGTGAAATTAATATATAACAGGAGTCTGACCACAGGAAGCTCATAGCACTATGCTACTCCAGAACGAGAAGTTAAAACCATAACTATTACTGTTCAAGCAGAGTAAAAATTTATCTTAGAAAACAATAAGAAGTGGTTAGTTTCAAAATTAACTCTTAGCTAAAAAATATGTTAGAGAAACGTTTTAAGAATTAAAAATCTCCAGTCTTTTAATCACTTCCTTTATGGTGTCATTTACACTTTTTTATGTAATAATGAGAGGAGCGGTTTTGTGGGTACATGATGTTTAGGCGTACTTTCCGTTTTGATTCTTATTGCTGTCTTCATCATTCTGAAAATATGTCTGGACTTAATTCTTAAGTTTCTCCTGTCCTTTCTTAGTTTGCCCTTAGTTGCCCTTCTCAGTTTCATATAGCAATTTTGGCAATAATAACTCTTTTTGGCACCCTAATACTCTAGGGTTGTAGGGTTTATGTCTCTAGACCACTCATTTTTGCTTCAGAGCAGTGGTCTCAGCCAGGGTCAGTTTTGGCAGACATTTGGCAATGTTTGCAGACATTGTCACGTCTGGGGGCGGGGAGGGGGGTGCTACTGGCATCCATTGGGTAGAGGCCTGGGGTGCTGCTAAACACCCTGCAACACACAGGACAAACAAACAAACAAAAAACCAAAACATTGCCTTTGAGTTGATTCCAACTGATAGTGACTGCCCCATAAGTTTTCCAAGGAGCACCTGGTGGATTCGAACTGCCAATCTTTTGGTTAACAGCCATATAGCTCTTAACTCCTGTACCACTAGGGCTCTATGCACAGGCCAGTTCCTCACAGAAGTATTTAAGAAGTATTTAGCCCAAAATGTCACCAGTGCCACTGTTGAGAAAGTCTGCTTAAGAAAAAATGCTGAAAAGAATACTGTATACCACAACAATATTATTGAAATGTGCTTTTAAAATTTGTTTTGATAAATTAAAACTGAAATTAAAGCAATTAAAATGCTCCCATATCAACATTTTGACATATATTCTTCATTCGGTTACCAGATTTTACATCAGACTGCATGGTGTGGCTCCTCATCCTCAAAGTTTAGTTTTATGTGCATGGTTTATTTATTTTTTAAAAGTGTTTACCGGGAAAAAAGTTTTGTCACAGACTTAATGCATTTTTATTTGCATTTCTTCTAACTGATTAGATTTGTGATATGTGGATAATGTGGAGCACAACTGCCCTTTGCTCTGTCTTCTCTCCCTTCATACATTTTTCTCGTTCTGGTTGGCAGAACTCCCCTGATTGCAGCTGGAGTCATTGGTGGGCTCTTCATCCTGGTCATCGTGGGTCTGACATTTGCAGTTTATGTTAGAAGGAAAAGCATCAAAAAGAAAAGAGCCTTGAGAAGATTCTTAGAAACAGAGGTGAGGTGTCTTTCTTTTCATCATGTAGTTAAGGACTTTTATTAAGTTTATAAAATCAAGATAAGATTCAGTTTTTTAATTTAAGTGAAAATTCTGTTCAATCTCCTGCTGAGAGTTTCTATTTTATATTAAATTAGGTTGACTAAAAATCGGGGTAGATAGTAAAAATAGAGCAGGTTCATGACTTCAAGAGGGTAGATGGCAGGGGTCAAAGAATTTATCCTACTGGGGAAAAGATAGATCTTGTTTTTCTTTTAGGGGAAGAATTCCCATTTGGCAAGCTCTGCGTAGAGGATACTTCAGTAGTGGTGGAAGTAGAAAATATTAGAAAGAGTTTGAATTTTTCTGGTTCAAATAAAGCCAGATAGAAGCACTATATGCTTTAATTAGGGTCATTAAATTGAAAGCCAGTGATCTGATTACAGTGTAGACCAGCAGTGAAAGACTGAGCTTACAGGATAAAGCTTAGTGTTGTAATCACACAGACCTTACAACACAATTTATGAGATATATTTAATATTATGCATGATAGTTATTGTAAATATGATAATTACCCATAAATTGTTATAATTTCTTTTATATTACCAAACTGAATTCTCTAGCATGCAAACTGATAGTTTTCACTGATGCATTGTACATGTGATAGGGGAAAAATAATTAAAAAGACTGCATTTCCAGATTCTTCTCAACACCATCCCACCACTTCCTATTGATATATACACACGTGCCTGCCGGAAGGATTCAGAACAATTCTGTTCTAAGACTCAGACTTCCACTGGATTTGTTTTCCCTGTCATTGTCGGTGTGACAGTCTGATTTTCCCTTTAAAACTTACAGGAATGGGAATATCCATTCACTTATAGCTACACATAGGAAAATACTTTCTAAGGATTGGAATTATCTGAAATTGGAATTGGCTGTCTCATCAATAGACATGTTCAAACAGACAATTTAGTCAACTACATGTATGGAAAAATACAGTAGTAATTTGTACATGAGCTGGATGTTTACAGAAGATCAGCTTGATCACTTTCAACCTTGCACATGTAAATAAAAGTTTGGACACAGCACAGGATTGGCTTTGCATATTTTTAGTTTGGCTAGGATGCTGGAGGCAGATAGAATTCTCCGTCGTGGAGAAAGCTCAGGGCAGTTGCTGAGAGAATTCTGAAAAGGAAGAAGAGTTGGAGAACAATCAAAGGCTTGGGACATCAGTGGACACTTAGGTAGATGAATAAAGAGAAGAGAAATTCTATTTACTATGTGTAGGAAAAACTCATTGCTATGAAAAGACTTTTTTTTGTATTTTTAATGTGATGCTTTCTAAGAATGTTGTCCTTCAAAATGGCATTTTATTACTAATCATATTCCGATTGGCTTTGCAAGTAGATTGTATGTTTTTATATAAAGTTATTTCTTGGCACTAAATTATTTTACATTTGGAGGTTGAATAATTGTAGAATCCACATCTTTCTCTTAATAAAGTAAATAACTTATTTTCTACCACCATCTAAATAAAAAAGAATTCTTAAGAGTGTCAGTTTAAATCCTTAAATACTGAAGCTGGAAACTTCTCAGACGTGAAAAAAAGTTTAACATCAGGATGTACTGTTGACATGCACTTAAAGTTGATACTTTTCTCAAAATATTTCTTGTTCCACTAGTCCTTCCTCTTGTTACATGCATAAAAGTAGAAAATATATTTTTTTCAATATATACTTACTGAGATGCACTGTAGGTCAATGCTTTGTTTAATTGCTATGATTAAAAAATTTATTAATGAAACATGATCCTATCCCTTGAAGAATGACAGATTCCGTACATACAATGTGCCAGACAGTGCTCCAGGGTTTTCCGATTACATTATCTCATTTCATCTTTTAACAACACTCTAAGCTAATTATTGCTGTACCTATTGCACAGATGGGAATGATGAGGGGATGGTAAATTGCTTTCTAAGCCTGTGTGTGGCAGCACTGGTATACAGACCTCCAAATTTAAACTCAGTCTTCTTTCCATCATACCACTGCTGGTTCTCTAATTAAAACTATTCTTACTTTCAATATATAATACTCAAATTCCTGGAAAAATATGTTAATAAAAATTGGTTTTAATGAACATCTAAGAAAATTGCAAAAGACTAAATATCTCAGCGAGAACCATGAAGCTTTCCAAATGTGAAGTTATTACATGGTATATGCCAAGGCATAATAAATAAAATAATATGTATATTAAATATATATAGCCCAAAGTGTTAGATTAATCTCAATTTTTTTTTTTACCTGTCGTTTCTTTTCTTTTTTGTTGTGAAAATATACACAACAAAATATTCCCCAGCATAGATTTACAATTCACTGACGTTGATTATATTTTTCACATTGTACCACTATTATCATTATTCTTTTCCAATTCATATGATTTTATATGATTAAAAAATGATCTGTAAAAATTACTCATTATGCAGATGATGTACAACTCTCGTATTGTAGGGTTGTCTTCAAATGAAGGGGACTCTCTACTGGAGATTCTTTTCCAGATTTAGTAAAGAGTTTTATGATACAGAGATTTTTTTTAAGTGATTTGAATGCAGTTATATGCTATAAAATGTATTTACAATATAAATTTAAAAATGAAATAGAAAAGGAATGGTTGGTAAATGATTAGAAAATAGCCTAAGTTTATTGACAACTTTTATCATATTCTTTCTAACTTTATTGCTGTTGCTGCACTTACCTATACCCAAGACTGTTTCCCTAATTAAATAGTTCATGAAGTTCAGAGAAGCATGATAATAATACTCAAGCTGGAGGGCCATAATGCACTTAAGCTACTAAATAGACATTTTGAAATAGTGTGGTGTTTCAAGACAATTTGAGTAGGAGTACCCCGTAATTATTTCCTTAGGCTGAGAAAGAACAGGCCATTTGTGTGTCTTTTAAGTTTAGTTCCTTTATTTAACTTTTAAAAATATGTGCTATTTCAGTCACTGGCCTTTTGCTTAAGCATAGATAAGACCTAAAACTTTAACACAGGATAGAGCCTTTCTTGTATCCGGAGTCTTGGTCATGTACACATTTTTTTTCTCACATTTGCAAATGATTGCCACGCATTCATATAGGGTTCCCCTGCTCATTCATCATCTTTGGCTGAATCACATCTAAACCATCACATCTAAAGCCATCAGCCTAGTTTTACTCCTTTCGGCCACACCCAGCACACCTCATAACCTGGTGTTTCCCACCCTAATCTTACCCTTCATACATATCCTACTCCCAGCTGTATCCCTCTCTATGTCCTTCTTCACCCTGATAGTGGGTCCATACTGTTCTGCACAGTAGCATTGCCTTTCCCCATGTCAATCCGTGTTCATTACTTCAAGGCTGATCTTAAAGTGTTCCTTCTTCAGGAAGCCAAAACTAGTGAGCTTCACTTCCCAATGGTTACTTTATTCCTTTGTGTTCCATAGCATTTACTTATGATCTAGAATCAAAGCATAGAATTTTAGATTTTATGAGCTAGAAGGTACTCTATGTGCTTGCTACTTGAACTGTGATCAAGGACTACGGTCATATATAGGCATCACCTGGAGGTTGTAAAATTGCAGAATTTCAGTCCTATCCTGGGCCTAATGAACCAGCATCTGCATTTTAATAAGAACCCCAAGTAATTCATAATGCATACTAAAATTTGGGAATCACTGTCCTAGGTTTGGCATTGTGCTAGTTTTACATATTTTTTTTTAAATTTTGATGTGTTTATCCTGGCTTTCCAGCTAAATTTTTAAGTGCTAAGAAGGCAGCATTTCATTTTTATTTTTGTATAGGCATCAAAGCCCCTAATCTTGTAAATCTCAAGGTAGTCATACTAGAGGAGGAAAAAAAGGTCTGAAGGAATGCCTAAATGTATGTCTATGGACGGTGAGTGATCCATATTACAAAAATATTGTTTGTCAAGGAAAAATGTATTTGTATGTTTTTGCATGTGTGAGAAAGAGAACCAGAGAGAGAGGACTGAGTGTTGGATTAAAATTGTATAACCTGGATTCTTGTTGCTTTGCAGTTGGTAGAACCCTTAACTCCCAGTGGCACAGCACCCAATCAAGCTCAACTTCGTATTTTGAAAGAAACTGAGCTCAAGAGAGTAAAAGTACTTGGCTCTGGTGCTTTTGGAACTGTTTATAAAGTAAGTAAGAAATAATATATATCATCAGTTATTTCAAGTTTTTCTTCAAACATTTTTTATAGTAGCCAGAGGTATTACTGTAGCTAACCTAATTTCTTTTTCTAATATTCAGAGAGGAAAACCTCTGTAGTATTGAGAAGTTGCTACACATATTAATTTATTAATTTTTATTGAGCAAGCTAGAACAGTCTCAGGAGAGACCAGTAAATGCTCATACAAAGCAAAAATAAAATTCTTTCTCTGGATGCCTTTCTGAACCCCTTTCAATATCATTTTCTCTTTGGAAAATCTCTACCCTTATCCAGTATAACGAGAGTCAGCCTATTTCCCTTCCCCACTACACAGTTGTCCATGAAATCCCAGACACGCGAGGACAGTGTGCCATAATCCCTGGCTCTTCTTTCCTCTGTCCTTTATCCAAAAGCCTCCCCCATTAGGATCTTGATCTTTTAAGAATCCGCACAAATGTGCTGGCATGTTAATAGGCTAGGTCTAGTTCTTAAACTAGTCCCTGGGTAGTGCAAGCATTAACACACTAGGCTGTGAACCAAAAGGTTGGCAGCTGAGTACAGCAACAGGCGCCTCAGAAGAAAGGCCTGATGATCTGCTTCTGAAAAATCAGCTGTTAAAAATCCTATAAAGCACATCTCTACTCTTACAGACATGAGGTCGCCCTGAGTCGGAGTTGACTCAAGGGCAACTGAGTTCTTAAACCACTTTTTTTCCTAGCTGATTACACATTTAATTTAATAGGCAATTTTCATAGGTATGATGTCTTCAGCATTATGTGCAAACTAAAGAAGTGATTTTATGTGCAAAATTCAGGTCAGGTAGGAGGAGAAGATGACATCATGGGTTTTTAATAAGAGAAATATTTCTGGAAGGGGAGAGCTCACATGATAGCATTTGTATGTTTACTTATTTAGCTTGATTGTAAGACCATTCCAGAGGTCAGGCCCAAGGTTAATAGCGGTGAGATTTATTTTAATGGTAAATAACAAGAATAAGGAACTCTACTGGGTTAGTGCTGAATCCTTCTTGTAGAATCCATTACTATAAGTCCCATAATTTACTTTGGCGGTTTTATATATTTCTCAAAACTGTATGCAAGCCTGTGTTTTTACAAACAATGTATCTGTTTAAATAGAGTAGGTCTTAGAAATTTTATATTTTAAAATGTTCATTTCTTTTTTCTATTTAAAGCAATGATTTACCTAATAGAAAATATTAAAAATTAGAATAGAAACCTAATTTTTTTCTGTCCCTAGTGTGTCCAAAATAATCTCTTAAAAACAAACAAACAAACAAAAAAACAGTTCTGAGTTCAAAATGCCGGGGTGGCCAGGGCTTCATAATCTTTTAGGCATAGTTTGTTCAATTAAATTCAGAATTATTAGCCGAGCACCTAATTTGCACAGGCACTGTTCTCGGCTTGCTTGATACCTTTTCTAGTCTTCAGACTCTTTGTATGTTCAAACTTTTATCCTGTCTGTTTCCTTACTTATATAATGCAACAAAAAATAGACTCAGACTGTATCATTATGTGTACTTAAACTTTAATCTATTTAACTGTATTAATTTTATTCACATAGTTAACAATTTTAATCTTTATACGTTTCTATAATAAAATGGCATCAGGTACATTCTTTGGATTAATATGTATAGGGTCTTAAATTTGAAACTTAATAAATTAAAAAATTGACAATTGCTTCTATTCTCCATGTCCCGATCTATAACTGGAGGGTTCTGTGCTGACCCATGGGGCAAGTCAATAGAAAACTGGATATGAGCGCCTGCTGCCCTTCAGTTTCTGGTCGGTTATCAGTTGTGTCACATTGAAACATTTAATGCAAGTGAGCAGATTTGCATGTCTCTGCAGAAGAGAGAGAGAGATAAACGGCCAAATTTAAATGTATTATAACAAAGTTTCATTTTTAAGATAACAGAATCTTGGATTGTTCCTCGAGTATAATCACCTTATATTTTTTAAGATGATATGATCTGGAAATTGAATTTTATTCTAAATCATAAAAAAGCCTATAACTCAGGAATGAATGCTATTTAATGATCTCAGTAAAGAACAATATTACCCATTAAGAGATTTAATAATAAAGCTTTATTAATACTTTTATTAAGAGCAATTATTTGCTTGGTGTCCATGACTGTTTTACCTCCATTGAAATTATTTGTAAGTAAAAGTTTATTGGAAGTTCCGTAAGTGTGTTTGAATTTTATTCTTAGGTGAGGTGTGGTTGCTTATAGCTTTAATCACTGTATCAGTTGTTACAAGGACATACTGTCTTACTTTATAAAGGATTATCCCTGACCACAGAAATGCAAATTGATTTAGCCAATTATTGGGTTACTTTTTCCTCCTGGTTGGAGATACGCTGTGTTTAAGCCTGAAAAACTTTAGCCAATATCATGGGTATCAGCATAGTTGATTTTTTATCTGGTCAGGCCCAGTAACTAATGAATATACTTATTTAAAAAGTAGTACATATTAATTCAAACTCAATTCATATTCCTATTTTAAAACTACACTTTAGGAATATTTTAATATTGATGCTGTATCTTCATAAAGTAACCCCTTCTGAGGTTACTTCATTGAATAATGGTAAGCCTGTCTTCTACCCTAGATACTACCAATGAGAAAATGCAGCCTATAGGTTTTGGGATTTTTTTTCCCCTTTCTACTTTAACTTTTTTTTTTTTTTAATTTACACCACAGGGAACTTGATATATTATTTTGTTTTTGACACAGATTCCCCTATTCCCTCTTCTTGGAAGAGCTCAACTCTTAAATTCACCTTCCAAGGGTTAAAGTCTTTTTTAAATTTTATTATTATTACTTTTTAATACTATCTATATTTAGATATCCTTAGGATAACACAACACATATAGTTTAGCATTTATCTTTAAAGAACTTAGAAGAACTATTTCTTCTTTATAATTGCAATTATCTGATATAAGCAAAACGGGAAATAGAGTCTATTTAGGAATAACAGGCTATTTTTTTTTCTTCCTTTTATTTTAATGTTACAACTGACATAATCAGTGTTTTTTTTTTTTTTAGTCTTTTTTGATGTCACAGATAGTATATTAAAATTTGAGTTTTCTTTTTTTGTCATAACCACACATTTGCATTTGTGACCATTTGGGACAATATGCTTTTTAAAAAATATTCTTGTATAATCCATGCATTCTTGAGAGTCTTATCAAAATTATTGCTCTTGTTCAAATATTTGAATTCAAGTTCTGAAGAAATGTTATTATTTGGCTTAATGTTGCACTTCACTTAAACTCTACCAACTTTATACTCCCCAATGCATGGATCCTGTTCAGATGTTATAAATACATGTATGATATGAAGAGAGAATTAGCAATGACCAATATAAATAAATATTTAAAAATTACTTCAGAGATAATAAAAATTCTTGATACACACACATATACTAGTTAATAATATAAATTAAAAATGTGCTGAATGCCCTCTATTACTTGCCTTTGAAAACTAATTCTTAAATAATCATCTTTGAAATTTAATTTTAAATGAATTGAACTTGAAGAACGTGAGAATTTTTAAAAAAATTTTTTACTTGCAGAATAATTAGTTAATATTATTAACTGAAATTATTAGCTGAAAATAACTTCTCATATTACTTATACCAATCTTCTAATTTACCAATGAGACAACTGAAGCTCAAAAGAAGAGTCTTCCCAAAGTCTTGAAATTAGTTGATCATATCATCCAAATCAGATGTTAACTTACGCTATCCTATTCCAATACTTTCTTCACTATCCAAAGCCTTTTCATGCATACAAGTTGAAATCTACAGAAGTGTAAACAGCTTGAAAGTAAAATACATACATTATTCATCTTCAAATTATCAAAGCAGACAACAAAGTTGCCAAGTAACTTGTACTATACAATAGGTGTTTAATAAATTTTTTTGGAATGAATAAAAGAATATAGAACTTCTCCATTATTTTTTAAGAAGATAATAGGTTGAGTAGCTAAATCAAATTTCATTTCTGGTATAAATGTCGTATGTCTTAGTATAGATTTAATAAGAAATATGTTTTATTTTTCCAAAGGGCATTTGGGTACCTGAAGGAGAAACAGTGAAGATTCCTGTGGCTATTAAGATTCTCAATGAGACAACAGGTCCTAAAGCCAATGTGGAGTTCATGGATGTAAGTACAGATACCCAGGCATTTTTATCCATTGTTAGACAGATGACATTGAGAAAAAAACAATGACTCTACAATTTAGAAATAATCTTATAATTAAAGAAATTTCTAAGACCATTTTACATTATACTATACTTTTGGAATCACCCCTGGTTCACAACTATCCTCTAGATAGGATGTTAGAACAAGCTTTTGGAATTTGGAGAGATTTACAACGCCCAAGGTGAATTGTCTTCTATGTCAGAACTGTCATTTATTGTTTTCATATTTGATTTTTAAATATAGCCAAATATCTTTCAAGTAAAAGCAATACACAATTTGAACTGAAAATCTATTTAATAACCATAAATAACCAATTTTATTTAGATAGGTAGATAGCTGCCATCGAGTTGACTCCGACTCATGTTGACCTTATATACAACAGAACTAAACATTGCCCACTCCTGTGTCATCCTCATGATTGCCAGCATGTTTGAGTCCATTATTGTGACTATTGTGCCAATCCATCTCACCAAGGCCCTCCTGCTCCCTCATTGGCCCTCTACTTCACCAAACATGATGTCCTCCTGTAGAGATTGATCCCTTCTAACAACACATCCAAAGCAAGTGAGTCAGGAAAAGTGCTGTTGTGATCCAGAAAGTTTTCATTGGATAATTTTTAGAAGTAGATAGCCAGACCTTTCTTCCTAGTCTGTATTAGTCTGGAAGCTCCATTGGAACCTGTCCGCCATGGATGACCCTGCTGGTATTCGAAATACTGGTGGCATAGCTTCCAACACCACAGCAGTACACAAACCACCACAGTATATCAAACTGACAAACAGGTTGTGAACTTGTATTTAATAACCAGATGTAATGAGTATATTTCTTAAAATTAGTTACATTGAATGGTATTAGAAAAATCGTCTGGTGATGATAATAACAGTCACTAATACTTGAAAAGCACTGTTCTAAATGATTTACAAGTAAGAACTCATTTAATTTTCAGAACACAATGGCTCAGGAACCTGAGGTGTAGAGGTTAACCCAAGGTCACAAAGTAAGGTAATGGCAGGTCTAGGCTTTGAGTTAGAAAGGTGGGCTCTAGAGCAGAGGTTGGTAAACTATTTAGAGTCATAGATAAAGTATACTAGGATTTAAGGGCCATCTGTCTATCACAACTATTCCATTCTGCCCTTGTAATGGAAAAGCAGCCGTAGACAAACAAACAAAAACATAAATTGATGTAAACATGTTCCAATAAAACTTTATTTACAGAAACAAGCTGTAGGCCACAGTTGACCTGTAGACTAACCTTTGCTCTCAAGGGTTATGTGCTTATCGACTATGCCAAAATACATTTGGGAGTAGTGATGATATTTAAAAATGAATCTGACTGGTCTATATTATTATGGTTATGATCTATTCAAGAAGCTCTGGTTGCACAATGGTTAAGCACTCAGCTGCTAACTGAAGGATCAGCCGTTCCAGTGCACCAGTGGCTTCATGGGAGAAAAGACCCAAAGATCTGCTCCCATAAAGGTCGTTGTTGTTGTTGTTGTCAGGTGCCATCGAGTTGATTCCTACTGATAGCGACCCTGTGTACAACAGAATGAGACACTGCCTGGTCCTGCACCATTCATAAAGATTACATCCTAGTAAACTCTATGAGGCAGATCTTTTCTGTCCTATAGGGTTGCTTTGAGTTGGAATCGACTCTAGGGCACACAACAACAATGATCTATTTAGTTGAGATCATCAATCAAGATTAGTTTATATAGTAAGTTAGTCTCTGTTTTAATTAGGTACTTACTTGTGCCAGAAAATCACACATGGAAGTTTACTTTCTTCAATCTAAATTCAGAAGAGAAGACCTTATAGGTACAAAGCTCCATCTGTAGAATAATAAGAGAGTACTAAAGAAGAGAAGTACTTTAGAAGGTCAATCAGAACTTTGAAATTTCCCTAGCAAAAATTGTAGATTGAGCTGTTCAGCAAATTTCAGAGGGCAGGATGACATAAGACTACATATGTAGTATTCTGTTATTTTTTTTCACATTTAACACAAAATATCTTGCCAGGGATTCTATCAAAGACCTATATGTATTCTCTCTCTCTCTCAGCATAATGTCTTCAGTAATAAGAATGATTTTGGTTTTTAAGTGACCTTCCTATGAAAGTTGATGCAAGCATATGCTCTTTGACTTTTTTATTTTTGGATGGATTGCTATATATTTCTACCCAGTTTCTCTTCTAAGCTCTTCTGTAAGTTTTACAGGAACTCAGACTCTAACTTAATAATTTACTTGTGTGTAATATTAATCATTTTATATAAGTCTACTCTTAGCTTAACTTATTATTGGTTATTGTGCAGTAATCAACTGGTATAAACCAGTTGCTCTGATTGGTTGGTGCCTGTGCCTTACAAGTTGCTAAATATTTTAAGTATCATGCCTTGTTACATATCTATCAACATCTATCAAAGAGACATTGAGTCCAGTAACTAAATAATACTTCCTTCTGTAGTTTTCTAAAACTTCTCACACTCTCAGTAGTTACATATCCTGTCTCATATAGTAAAGTTTAAAACTGAAACTTTTTTCAGTAATGTCACAATTAATCTCTTTGATCTCAGTTACGGGTATAAATTTGTGAAGGCAATTCTGCTTAAATTCTAAATGAAGTAAAAGTTATAAAGAAAATTGACAATGAGTAGAGAAACATTATAGGTTAATATGTAAAACTGATAGAAAAAAGAGATCATGCCCAGCTCAGACTGGCGCCAAAGCAGAAATTCACAAGAATGCTAATAATCTCTGCTGGAGGCTCTGCACAGCCATTTTTGTCATATTTCCATGGAAACAGACTGGCAAAAGGGGGTTAAGAGGCTACAAAATAATCACCTAAGAAAGAAGCTCTTAAAACCTCATCATGATTTTGAATGATTATTTGAAAGCTCCTAACCCCATCTTTTTTTTTTTTTTTTCCTCATCTGAAGTCTATCCCCATGGAAACAAGACTGGGGATGGCAGCTTGAAGTCTTAGATTTCCTCCGAATTTTAAATGAGGCTCTGATTGAGCCATGAAAGGAGTCATTTTCCTAGATGGTTGATGGATTTGGGAACCAACAGACTCTAAGGAGTCTCTTCTTTTTAGAAATTAAAAAAACAGTAGGGAAAATATTTTGACTGTTCCTCTCTTACCTGTGGATGAATGCTAGAACATTAACAGATTGATGGACTGCTATCTGCACAGTTTCAATAAATAACAGACAGAAACACTTCCTACCATTTTGGTGACTTCTTTCAAAACATTAGAATGATAACATCAAAATGATTAGAACTTAATTTAACTGGTAAAATAAATGGGGAATTCACTATTTTAAGTAGTCTGGTATAATTTTAACGCAGACATCATACCTATATTCTCAGCTCATCTGTTACATGTGTTAATTACTACAGCTGCTGCAATAACATAGAAAAGCACAACATAAGGGTTTGTATAAGCAAAATTATTTCTAATTTGGATCCAAGGATTGAGTCAAAACTGCAAATATTCCCAAGTAAGTTAAAAATAGTATGTTTGACATACATCCTAGTTTGGATTCTTCCAGAAGCAGCAGCAGACCCTGAAACAAGGATTTGACTGAATTAGTTTATTTTATAGGTGAAGGAAACATTAGTAGGGGAATATGAAAATAAGACAGGCAGGCTAGGTATCACCATGAGTGACTGGAGCATCTTTCCACTGAAGAGACTTTGGCAGCCAATGTAGGACATACACCTCAGAGTTATTCTTCTCAAGGAGAGAGGGAGCTGAGGCCCTTACACCAGATACTGCTGGTCATTGGTTGAGGGCTCCTGGGCTCAGGAGAATATGATAGGAGGGCTGTCTTGCCAGCTAAGGATGGCAGAGCAGGCTTTAGAAAGCAATTGGGCAAAGGAAGGCAACTGGAAGTCGTCTAGTACAGCGCTATGGTAGATCTTCCAAGGATAAACTTTCAAATGAAATAAGATATTCTGCTGCATGACTCTTGCAAACTCTAGTGTATGTAGCTACATATTAATACATGACTCTTTTGCAAACTAGTGTATGTGTATAATTATACGCGTGTGTGTATGTGTTTTATACCATCTTATAGGGGGAAATAAAGCTTGCAAAGGCCATGGAAACTACATAATGTTGTTAAACATTAGATCCATGTTCTTCCCCGATGCAATAAATATTATTAGATTTATCAGATGTAGCTACTCTCTACTGGCTATTATAATATATGACATAAATCCAGCAACTTCATACTCAAGATCTCATCACTACATCACACACTTCTATTGATACCCAAGGACAAAGCAGAAGGCTTTCAGAATTTCTTAGTTTTAACTATAGGCAAAAGATAAATAAGGAGCAGTTTGTATTCTATTAAATGCTACATTAAAAGCAATAGAAGAGGAGTTTGGACACAGGGCTGTTACTAAGTTCACCTGACTATGTCTAATGGATTCATAATGACAATAATAACACACTGCTGGTGAATAACCAGTACATTCTTCATTCCCACACTGAGAAACATTAAGAAAATGACTCCAAACTTCCACCTTCATAAGAATGTCTGCATTTACACAAGCTCCTAGTTCTTGTTTCAAATCACCTCATTTCATTAGGAAAACGTCGTGTTTTTTTTTTTTTTAAATCCATCAAATGGTGCAGAACATATACCTTAAAATGATGTTATTGAGCAGGATTCCAGGAACTGAGGATTAGGGACTGTTAATATAAGACAGCCTCTTTAGTTTGTCTGGGTTCCCACCACTATCATATTTAAACCCATCATCAAATGACATCATATTTGCCTCGGAAGGACATATATTTTGAAATATTCTGCCTAAATTATTGGTTTTCTTAAAAAAATAAATTAAGCCTAGAATGAAGGAAGTTCTTTAATTATCTTAAATTCCAGTGACTGGTCATTAATGCTTACTTAGTGCTTACCTGGATCCTCTTGGATTCAATTTCAGCTTCCCCATGCCTGGCCAACCACGTGGTTCACAGGTTAAGGTACTACTAGGAAATGTGTTTCACATCATCTGAATGTATTGTGTTAATGATAACCATAACTGATTAAAAGAGGGACAACTTGTTTCCCTTTTCCTATACCATAAAGAAATGTTATTTATTTTACCCAACTGTCATTGTTGTGTTTTCTTAAGAAATGTCCATGTGAAATATGCTTATATGTTTCTCTTCCCTATATTGCCCTTATGATATTCAGAATCTTGATGGGAGTTGGTTTACCTATTATCTAGTTGATATCATGTTAATGAGGTGAGAAAAGCAGAGTTTATTGATACCATTTATATTTTTACTCAGATTATAGCAGACTTGCAAAATGATTTGGAAAAATATTTTGTTGTATAACATTGTTTTCACACTACATTTTCATGCATATGGCTTCCTATAGTTAAAAGTAACCCTTAGTTAGATCCTGTATTATGTTAATATGTAGTGGATTTTTAAAACTTCACAATATTTAATCCAATTACATGTTTTGGCCTTATAGGTTTTTCATTTGCATGTATGAATACATTTCATCTATTTCAAGGATAAATAAATGCAGAACTCCTTTTCTTTTAAGGCCCATTACTTAGATATCACAAGATGCTATGCTACCAGCATGTTCTCAAAAAGTAAGTTAACCAACCCTTTTTCTCTTAAGAACAATTATAGCAACGAGCTAAGAAAGCTTCTGTTTAGTTACTTTCCTTTAAAAAGAAGTCCTCAAATAGAGACTACGTAAACTTCATTAGAAACAGAATTTGGAGTCTTTTAAGGCTCTATTTTTTAAAAAATGTTCCAGTGACAAAAGTAGATTATTTCTGTTTTTGATTTATTTCATTGGCCCTTGTCCACGTCCTGTTAGTTCTGTAAAACTCAGTCAGCAGCAGAAGCAGCATCACATCTGAAATGACTATTTCGAATACCCCATTCTTTATTTCTGCCCTTCCAGTTCATTTCCTCAAGGTCCCACTTCAGGAATGTTTTACCCTCTCAGGTATCTCCAAGTCATTGTCTCTTCCCATTTCTCACTATCCCTAAGCTGCCTTCTGTCCTCACATCCTTCTTCAGCCAACTTTGAGTCATGTCCCATCGTTATAATCACGTTCTTAAAAAAAACTTTCAACTTTCTTGTTTCGCAAGATCATACGCCTCTCCTCAATCTACATATATCCCTTAGATTATCTCCCGAGGTCCTCAAATTCCATCTCTATGCCAGTGCCTCAGGAATTTACATCTCAGGAACAGACCTCTGTTTTTTGAATCAGACCTCATCTCTGTCCTTGGTTTTGCCACATTGAAATCTCAAGGGTATCTCAATGTTTACACCCAGAATGAGTCTCTTCATCTTCTTTTCTAAAGCTCTTCTGCCTCTAATTTTGTCCATTTAAATAATGTCTATCTCCATGCACTCTATTGTCACGTCAGAAACGTTGGATTTACCCTTGATTAGCGTACCCTGTACGTCAAGCACTTCCAATACAAGAGCAAATACTGTGATTCTATGCCAGAACAGGCATTCAGATAGCACTCTCTTCTTCCCGTATTCCATTGCCATCACTTTAATCCCAGCCATCAATTTCTTCAGTTTGAATTATGAAAATTGTTGCCAGTTTGATCTCCCCACTTTTTATCGGTGGTGGTGGTGTTAGGTGCCATCGAGTCAGTTCCAACTCATAGCGACCCTATGTACAACATACTGAAGGCTGTAGTCTTTGATCCTCATCACTAAATACTTCAAGTCCTCTTTGCTTTCTGCAGGAAAGGTTGAGTCATCTGCATATTGCAGGTTGTTAATGAGTCTCCCCCAATCCTGATGCCAAGTTCTTCATATAGTCCAACTTCTCGGATTATTTGCTCAGCATACAGATTGAATATGTATGGTGAAAGGATACAGTGCTGAACCACACCTTCTCTGATTTTAAACCAGTCAATATCCCCTTGTTCTGTTAGAACGACTGCCTGTTGGCCTATGTACAGGTTCCTCATGAGCACAGTTAAGTGTTCTGGAATTCCCATTCTTTGCAATGTTATCCATAATTTGTTATGATCCACACAGTCAAATGCCTTTGCATTGTCAATAAAACTCAGGTAAACATCTTTCTGGTATTCTCTGCTTTCAGCCAAGATCCATCTGACATCAGTAATGATATACTTTGTTCCATATCCTCTTCTGAATCCAGGTTGAACTTCTGGCAGTTCCCTGTCGATGTACTGCTGCAACCATGTTTGCATTATCTTGAGCAAAATTTTACCCCTCCACTTTTTAATATAAAAATTGAATTGTGTCACTCTTCTACATAAAACCTTTTGGTGGCGTCACTGAAGTACAGTAAAATACCAGATCCTTAGTTTACAGAATTCCTGATTACTCCCCCAGTTTTCTTTCTCTTCACTGACTTTCTTTCAACTCCTCTTACAAACCAATCAAGTCAGTGACTACAACTGGGATAGCCTTATTCCCCATTCCACCTAATTAACTCCTAGTTAACCTTATACTTCCTCAAAGATTCCATTTCTGATCCCCTTATGTAGTTTATCATCCACCATTGCACTTCCTCCAGCACTCAGAATTCTCAGTTGTATTGCCTATCATGGAACCTTGGTAGAACAATGGTTAAAAGCTATGGCTGCTAACCAGGTCAGCAGTTCAAATCCACTAGCCACTCCTTGGAAACCCTGTGGGGCAGTTCTACTCTGTCCTACAGTATTGCTGTAAGGTTGCTATGAGTCAGAATCGACCGGTCAGCAATTGGTTATTTGTTTTGTTGTATTTTCTATCATAAGTTATTATATATTTATTTGTCCTATTTTTGTGGTAGAATCTCACTCTCAACCACTAGACTGCAAGATCCTTGAAAATAGGGACTTTGTCTGCTGACTCCACCACTACATATGTAATGACAAGCATAATACAAGCACATAATTTGTAGCCATGAATATTTAGTTAATTGATTGAATAAATCTTTTTCTGCCTTCTAAAGACTTATGTTTATTCCTCACTTAATACTTCTCTATTCCAGCCTAATTAATTTTTGTAATATTTTCCCCCATCAGTCCTGTCTTTGTTTAGCATATTGTACTTGGATCATTTTCCTTAGGTATCGATATTACTTATCCCTGATTTATTTCTAAAAACTCAGCTTCATAGCTGTTTCAAATCAGTTATGACTCTGTAGGTAAGGTTTAACACACCCTCTGAGAGCTCTTTAAGAAGGAAAATCCCTTGTAAACTTTCTCTTATGCATCCAGGAGGCCATTAATCTCCTCTGGTGGGGGACCTTCAGACAGCTACCTTGTGAATGTTTTCATTATTTATGGGAGACTGGTACTGGGTTTCCTTCCTAGCTTCTTACTCTTAAATTTCTTGGATAGTGTTTGCTCCCCAAATAAAAATCTTCTACTAGAAGGTCCCCCTTGTCTCCTGTCTATTTATTTCTTTTCCATAAGAAATAAGGGTACAGAATGGGACCCTATATAAAAAGAAGGAAAAAAAATTGATTTATCACAAATTTTGGAAAATAAAAGTAATTGACTGCAGTCATAAATTATCCTTGCCAGTAACACTTAACTGAATTTAGTAGATAGTCTAGAGCATGAACTTTAAATATTGCCCTAGGGCGTACTAAAGTTTATGAAACCAGGCAAAGTATTTGACAAGTTTTGCATTCCATGGGCTTAATTTCTCTCCTAAAGCACCTAAAAGAGACTAGCCAAGTCCAAAACAGGTTGGACTTGTAAAGCCTCAACATGTGACTTGGTGAGGCATTACGGAGTGCTTTCTGACTGCCCTTGTTTCTCCAGAGCATTTTGTGAATTTGCGTGAATGAAAGGATATATTTCTCAAGAGCACACAGTTTATTATACTAATATTTAAATTCAGTGAATGGAAATCAGTAGTCTGTTAAAAGCATTGCTTTTCATATTGTAAGTATTGTCCAGCTCTCTGGACTTTACAGTTTGGGGAATTTCATACATGATAAAAGGATGTGTTGCTGTGCCTCATAGAGCTGGAAGAGGAGAATTAGACTGGTCATATCTGAACTGTATTTGATAATTTGATGGCTTAAGAAAAATTCCCACTCGGTTTGGCAGCATCACTAGAAGAAACAGTTTATAAAATATGGAGATTGTGCAGAAAATGTAGGTCAAAAGCTTTTGCCCTTAGGGCAAACAATGACCAGGGAATAAAATTTCCAGAAAATCAGCAAACACAGCAAACTTTGATATGGATGGTTTTGTTAATGCTCTGTTTACAGATTTAAGTATACAAAATATTGATTCTGCAGAAGGAAAGGGCTATCTGAATAAAATCCTGGTTTGCATCCTGTGGCATAAAATGATTTTAGTTATTCATATGACAGTAATTTGGTTCAGAGAATGAAAGCTTAATATGCTGTGATATTTACAATATAATATGTGTGCTTGTGTGTATGTGTATATGCAGCCAGTGGAGTGAATATATATTATGTATATAATATATATCATGGCTACTAAATGATATATGTCATTTTAAATGATATAGTGATATATATTCGCTCTACTGTGGTGTAATGATAAATGGTAAATATGCTTTCCATCTTATTTTTTAAAATATGCCTTTGCAAATTTAATGACATCACTAGGTAATCAACTATTAGAATGATCACATGGTTGATGTTGCCAGAAATTGTATTACCTGAGTGACTGCATCATAAAAACATCTTAAAAATTTTGTTATGATAGGCTTTTTCAAAATGATCAAAATAATTCCTTACTCTGTCTTAGATCACTGCTGTATTAATCACAGTTTGTGTATATCTTTTGCAAAGCATGGACTGTCAGAAACTAAACAAGTTGACGGTAGGTCTGCTTTTACCTGGTTGCATCAAAAGAAGTTGTGAACAGAAACTTCTTGGCATTGTCTCCATCCTATCATCACCTGTAAGTTAATAGAGTGAAAAGATCTGAAGTTGACAGTTAAAGTTCACTCCAGGTTGCTAGAGATCTTAATGTTCAGAATTTAACTTCCCATTCAACAGGAGTCAGTAATGCTGGATCACAAGTGGGTGATTGGATGTGACCATTTCCCTCTACATTAGATAAAGAAGCTATGCAAACAAAGATAAATTTGAGTAATGTTTTATTTGTAGAAATCTTTTTTCTTTTTTTTTTTAACCGTAAGACCTAAATGTGCCATAAAATGTGGAAATGGACTATGATGGAGTCTAACAAAAACTTTTAACTTAATGCAATACCAAGGCCAGAGTGAAAAGGAATTAGTCTAGCATGTCCTTCTTGAGAAATTAATAAGATATTACACACTGAGTCAACTATTAATAACAGATGTATTTTTAAAATTTCTAGAACCATCTGACAAAATATATAAAATTCAAAACTGTGTTATAAAGTGAAGAAAGAAATGCTTTTTTGCATCTAGTTTGAGCCACAGGAATGCCTACAGTTGGGCATTATTATACCTATTTATGAGGAGAATGAAGCTTACAGATAGTGCTAGCATCATTTTTTTCATCCCAAAGCTACTAAGAGAAGACAGGGCTTGGATTTGAATTGAAAGTTCTCTGGCTTCAAACAAAGTCTGCTGGCTGCTCCTAAAATTACTCTAAACCCAAAACAAGCAAATCCATTGCCATCTAGTTGATTCTGACTCATAGCGACCCTATAGGACAGAGTAGAACTGCCCCATAGGGTTTCCAAGGCTCTATATCTTTACAGAAGCAGACTGCCACATCTTCCTTTCTCAGAGCGGCTGGTAGATTTGAACCACTGATCTTTTGGTTAGCAGCCGAGCACTTAACCACTGCATTGTCTAAGTGGGAGAAGGTTGCCACGAGTAGTAGAACATATGGCATTTCAGTCACAGAGTCTTATTTCTTCTGAGTTTTGTCTTCTGAGTTTCTACTGCCTATGGTTGCTTAAGAGGTATTCTTGACCCTCAAAGTCCTGTTGAAGGCCTCATCATTTTCTCCTTATTTGTTATTGCTCTATATGACATTTTATGTCATTCATCATTATCCTTAGATTTGATAATCAAACTGAAGGCATCTGAATTTCTAAAATGCCCAAATTCTCTGGATTCATACAAATTAAAAAAAACTTAGATATATGATATTGCATAAATATTTTAATTTTATCATTACCACTTTGCATAAAATGATTATCATAGAATCGATGCTTTGTTGAGTCTGTTAAAATAATAAGTTGTACTATATATACTGTATAAGCAGCTTGATTTTTTTCCCAGTGATGAATAGATATCAAGATACTCTTGAACATTTCTAAATGCTGCTGCAGCTCCTAAGGAAGTCATATTTTTGGTATGCACATATCAGTATAAAGAGACAGTCTGTCATTTATAGTTTACGCACAGCTAGGCACAGTGAGATTAGACTTAAGAGTGAGCACCCCTGAGATTATAAAATTATGAGACCAGTTTGTCACAGAAGAATAAGTGAATAGTGAGGGCCCTTCATCTCAAAACTAAAAAAGCTTAGGGTCCTTATCACTGCAATTTTATCTAGGATTTTGATCCACTTACAAATTTAATCTAACCTTTCTAAACTTAAATGTTCCATCGTCTGTTAGAAAATAATTAGATGCTGTAAGCAGAAGTCGGCATACGTGGAGTTCCTTGGGAGTCCCTAAGCTCATTGAACTGACGAGTTTGTCAGATACTGGTCAGCTGATACTGGACCAGCAGCTAATAATAGCAGGAAATGCTGCTTAGCTAGGTGAGAAAGTTAACTTGGGGAAAATGAAAATGAAACATTTGGGATTTATGGTCAAAAATAATTTTCCCTTTTTCATTTGTTTCCTGGTAAGAAAATAGCCAAGGGAACCACTTTTTTTTTTGTGAAGATTTATAATTAAGATCTAAAGCCTACTTGATTTCAGCTACATTACCTGTAATTTCCTTGTATCCTCACAAAGAAATTTTACTGAATCAGGAGTATGTTTGGCATAATGCATACAAATAATAGGTAAATATGACCAGCAAATTAAAATTGTCAGCCCTAGAAGGTGCATGGTAAATTAACCATAGGAAACATGTGTAAGCTTTTTGGGAGTGTTGAAAACACAAGGGGTTTGAATATAAAGCTGAAAAAGGTTTTTCCTTCTGTGATTAAAGCCATGAACTGAGTTCCTTTAAAATGAAAAAATAAATACATTTCAAAATGCAGAGCACTCACTTAATGAAAACGTTACTATACTCTCACTAGAGAAACAATATTTTGTTCTTTTGCAGAGATGTTTCAAAATACTACATTCTGTAGTTTTTCATATACCTGTGATTTAAAAGAAAGAAAATTTCAACCTCTGTCGTCTCTGATTTACTACTAAATTTATAATGTGCATACTAGGGTATAAGACTAACACCTAATAATTCTTAAATTGCGTATGTATGTTATTTTTGCATTCCCAACAAGGTTATAAATGTCATGTAGTTAATAGCTATTTCACACTTTGTATCTCCCATGATACCCGTTTACTGAATAGAAAGTCCTCAGTAAATATTTGTTTTCAGTTTGGCAGATGATAAAAATACGTTTATTTCATTTATTTATTTTTTTAACAGACATTTATGGACTATCTACTATGTGCAAAATCCCATGTTGTTGTTGATGTGTGCCATTGAGTCAATTCTGACTCATAGTGACCCTATAGGATACAGTAGAACTGCCCTATAGGGTTTTCAAGGCTATGATGTTTATGGGGAGCCCCGGTGGCACAGTGGTTAAAAGCTTGGCTGTTAACAAGAAGATCAGCAGTCTGAATCCACCAGCTGCTCTTTGGAAACCCTATGGGGCAATTCTCTGTCCTGTAGGGTCACTATGAGTTAGAATTGACTTGATGGCAACAGGTTTGGGTTTGTTTTTTTTTTTAAATCTTTACAGAAGCGAATAGTCACATCTTTCTCCCACAGAGAGGGTGGTGGGTTAGAACTGTCAACCGTGTGGTTAGCAGCACTTAACCATTGTGCCATCAGGACTGCTTGTGAAATCCCATACTAGCTATGTATTCTAATGATTAGAAAGATGAATAACATGTATAGCCCTAACATTAGTGCGGTTGCAGTCTAGTGACACGTCAAACCGATAACAAAACAGAACGTTCCATAAGATTAGAAGAAAAAAAATATAACAGGAGACTAGTAGAAGAAACTATAATTAATGGTGGGGTTTAGAGATTTTTTAAAAATTTTCATCAATGCAGAATTACCCAAATTATTTCATTTCCAATTTATTGGGTAGCACTTGTCTGATAAGTTATTTAGCATTTTAGTCCCACCCCTGTTGTTGTTAGTTGCCATAGAATAAGTGGGCTCAGACTCATAGGGACCTTATGTATAAAAGAACAAAATGTTGCCTGGTCCTGAGCCACCTTCATGACCGTTGGTATGTTTGAGCACATTGTCGCGGCTATTTGTCCATAGGTTTTCGTTGGCTGATTTTTAGAAGCAGAGTGCTAGGCCTTTCTTCCTAGTCTTAGCCCGGAGGCTCTGCTGAAATGTGTCCACCATAGGTGACTCTGCTGATATTTGAAATACAGGTAGCATAGCTTCCAGCATCACAGCAACATACAAGCCACCACTTTATGACAAACTAACAGATGGGCATCCCTGCCTTATACTATATCTAATATAATACTCCATTTTTCTCTTTGTATGGGCTGCTGAAAAAGCTTGGGCTTTATGTAATAAAATGCATGTGTTTTATTAAATAAATCTACCCTTTGTTTTAGTTCATTTCTTCTATTCTTATTTTTGCTGTACATATATTTGTTTTTACAAATGTGTGATTTTATTGTAACGTGCTTTAAATGCGGAGGGGATAAATGAATGTACAAATATTTTTCTATAATTTATTTAACACTGACTTCCTCAAAATATGATATTAAAGTTTAATACAGATCTTAGATGTAGGTGAATAATTCTTTATTTTAAACCCTGTATTTTCTTGTATCTAGTTTTTTTTTAAGTATTTATAAATATGTTTTAAATACTATAGTTCTCTTTTACTTAAAAGCAAGAACTTGTTTCTATTTTAATGTACTTATTACTTGTGAGTGTTAATATATTAAGAATTTCTAGCTTTATATTCTAACTCAGAAGAATGCCATGGATTATCTTCTGTTTTACTGGGCTATGGCTATGAACATATTTTGAAAAGGTTTGTTATTTTTTTATCTGTAGATACAAGTATCTCTCATATAATGACCACGACAGTATTTTTAGTTTGTAATCTTTGTATTTTTGAGGGCTGTAAGTAATAGTACTTTTTTTCATTAGAGAAAAAAACAACTCTTCTGCTTGGTAATCCAGTTGCCATTGCTAATAATTTTCTATAGAAGTAGAATAGTACAGTTTCAAAACAAAATTCATTTTCTCCCCAAATGGATTATAGTGTCCTAAAATACTATATATCTTTAGTGAACTTTTCTTGTCAGTAAATCTATATTTATGTATTTTGCAGACATTTGTAACTATTAAAGAAATATCATTCTTATTTACAAATGGGAATTGAGATATTTATAAACCATTGGGGTGATATTCTGCTGGTGGAGTTTTCTAGCTGAGAATATTGGATTGTCCTAATAAGGAGAAAAGTCTTGCCACTGCCACTGACGTAAATAGAATTATTACACGTATCATCCCTTTATTCAAGGCTTTGTCTATTGTGCAGGGGAACTTAACCACCATCTGTATCTATAAATATCCGACTTAAATGTATAGGGGATTTCTGTAAGCTTTTTTTTGAAAACCTAAGTGAACTGTTCTAGATTTCTACTTTTTAATAAAAACTTAATAAATCCAAGTTTGGAGACCTCTTATATGGAAGAGGTCTTATATGTATTTACAGTCAGAAGAACTTGATCAAAGTTCTAGTTTTGCAAAATACAACTCGGAAGCCCACAGGAAGCCTAGCTAATGTCTCTGTTTTTGCAAAGCAAAACAGGATTTGTTGAATATGGTAAAAATAATATTATCTATTAAGTGTTGTACAAGTGTAAAATGTGACTTGTTATATTATTCTGGGAGATTGTAATACATATAACAATACGTTAATACTATGAAAATGTATGTTACCTCTTTAATCACATGTGAAGTAACTGAGGACATGATGGTAAAAAAGCTTCTGTTTATTTTCCATCTCTTGGATCCTGTTCCCTTCAGGATGGCGCACTTTATTCTACTCTTTGGTTGATTTCAGGGGGTTAGGACAGCAGCAGGGCATATGGTGCAGTGAGGTGAGCAGTGGGTGAGAAACACAAACTCTTGTACTTCCCTAAATTAGTCCATCGGAAATTACTGTTTAATCTGGAACAATCCTTATCTCCAGGTATCCTTCTATAGTCTTTTTCCATGGGTATAGCAGTGCACTATTTCCTATTATAAGTGGAGATGAGGTACAGAATGTTCCTGAATTGAATTTAATATTTGTCTCATTACAAGGCTCATGCACAGTTCTCCAATTCTAATCAATAATTTTTCTGTCTTTTAGATTTATATTTTGATTAATCTGTACTTCTTAAACGAATATCCGAAAAACAACATAGAATTTTTGTAAAATCTGTTAACTGTGACCCAGGTATGTAGAATATGTTTTCTCATTCATGATGGTAAGAAAGCAACAAAGACCATCCAGCTTTAAAGAATACTTTAGTACAGAGACTTGCATAATTAACGCCAAATTTTCACAATAAGAAAATGAAAGCCTATATTTAAGAACTTCCTATTATTTAGGAATTTATCTCTGCATGTGTCTTTCCTACATTAACAATTCAAAAAGGTACAGTGATGTTTCAGTTTCTAAAGGGTAATGTATATACTGTATTATGTGGATAGTAAATGAAGGTTTTAAGGTATCTCTGTTAATGATACAAGGTATTATTTTCATCGCCTTAAATGAAAGGCATTCCAAGCAAGCCACTGTTGCTTCGAGGTTAACAGTCAGTCCATAAGACATGATGAAAGACAGTGCTTATATTTAAGTCAGCCAAGCATTCTGTTGAAAAATATGTATTTGCTAACTAAGCCATTTTTTGAAGCACGATCCTATGTTATCTAACTGTCCTTTGGTGGTGAGATATTATATTACAAGGTCTCTTTGTGCTATGAGGTTGATAAGACTGAATGTGAATACTGGCATACGCCTAAACTACTTGACTTACAAATCAGCATTAGAGCATGAAGTATTCAGGGACAAGGAGCCTTGAAAGGTTACTAAGTGATATTTTTCATTTGGGTTTCTCCTTCTCAAGTGTTTAAATTTAGGAACATGCCGATGTTTGATAGGGAAGTGGCATAATTTCAAGGAAAAATTTATCTGTAAGTAAGAAAAAAATCATTTTCACTATTTAAAGAAACATATGAAATGAAAAAATAGGTATAGCTCGATGAAGATTTGGAGAAATCTCATGACCCAGTATGCTTATATAGGCTGAATGTCAAATCATGTTTCTTTGTCTCAGGGTTTTGATTACTATGATAACACTTTACAGACAGTAATAATATATTTACATTTCATCCATGATAACTGGCATTTTTAATTTTCCATTGCAACATCAGTTGACTTATGTATTAAACTAAGAGACCAGATCTGCAGTTTGTCAAAGACAAAACATAAGATGTCATAAACTAATGGATGTGTAGTTTTGGCTTTTTTTTTCCCCCCCTTTTTATTTATTTATTTTATTGGGCTTTAGGTGAAAGTTTACAACTCAAGGTAATTTCTCGTACAAAAATTTATACACATATTGTTATGTGACACTAGCTGCAATCTCTAATGTGACAGTATACTCCCCCTTTCCACCCCGACTTTCCCGTGTCCCTCCAAACAACTTCTGTCCCTTCCCGCCATCTCATTCTGCCTCTTGGACAGGAGCCGCCCATTTGGTCTCGTGTATCTGCTTGAACTAAGAAGCACACTCTTCACGAGTATTATTTTATGTTTTATGGTCCAGGCTAATCTTTGTCTGAAGAGCGGGCTTCGGGAATGCTCTCAGTTCTGGGATGTGTAACTTTGAGAGAGTAGAAAGAATTTCTTTATCAAGCAGTGATTGTGTATTACTTAGTTCAATTAAAAAAGTAAATTACATTAGCTTACTTGAACAAAAATGGCCATGTGGTGGGACTAAAATCACAGGATACAGTCATGCCTCAGGAATGACCTGAAACTAGGAACTTAAAGCCTGTAAGGGTCAACAGAAACTTCTCTCAACTCAGCTTCTGCCCAGCTTGTGTGAGGTTCCCCACTAATCCCTAACCTAGGAATCAGGGTTTAGGAAAATTATTCCCATTGGCCTATTCTAGCAGCGTGCCTATTTCGGGATCAAATGAGAAGGCAGAATTCCTTGTTCAAATGGAATTTTTCATATACACTGGATGAAGACCAAGATTCATAAAAATGGGGAGGGAAGGTTAAAGAGGCAACCCAATAAGTGAATACTACAGAGAGTACTTTTTTGGACCAACCGAAAAGACCAGGCTAGAGCATGAGTTCCGGCAAAATGGCGCTCTAATAAATAAATAAATTCACAACTAGAAATTATACAAAGACAACAATTAGAAATCCAAAAGATAAACAACAAGATTTCAGAAGTGGACGGTGTCATAGAAGGGCTGAGAAGCAGGTTTGAAACGGTGGAAGACAGGATCAGTGGAA
>NW_004443977.1:2440773-2468289 GCF_000243295.1 Trichechus manatus latirostris | reverse complement strand
AAACTGAATAATACCCTGCTTACACATCACTGGGTAATAGAAGAAATCAGAGATGGAATCAAAAAATTCCTAGAATCAAATGAGAATGAAAAGACGTCATACGTAAACCTTTGGGACACAGCAAAGGCAGTCCTCAGAGGACAATTTAGAGTAATAGATGCACATATCAAAAAAGAAGAAAGGGACAAAATCAAAACATTAACTATAGAACTCAAACAAAAAGACCAGGAGAAAATTTGTATTTTAAACTGCATAGACTCTTTTTTCTTTTGTTTTTCTTCTTTCTTTTCTTTCTATTATCCATTTTTTATTTCTGCAAAGGAAATTTTAATTTAATTTTTTTTTTGTCAAAGCAATGTGTATACATACGCTATTTAGGTACCACTGAGTTGGTCCTGACTCATAGTGACCCTGTGTATAACAGAACAAAACACTGCCCAGTCCTGCACCATCCTCACAATTGTTGCTATGTTTGAGCCCATTGTTACAGCCACTATGTCAGTCCATCTTATTGACGGCCTTCCTCTTTTTCACTGACCCTCTACTTTACCAAGCATGATGTCCTTCTCCAGGGACTGGTCCCTCCTGATAACATGTCCAAAGTACGTGAGATGAAGTCTCACCATCCTTGCTTCTAAGGAGTATTCTGGCTGTACTTCTTCTAAGATAGATTTGTTTGTTCTTCTGGCAGTCCACGGTATAATCAGTATTCGTCGGCAACACCATAATTTGAAGGCATCATTTCTTCCTCAGTCTTCCTTATTCATTGTTCGGTTTTCACATGCATATGAGGCAATTGAAAATACCATGGCTTGGGTCAAGATATAGATATGCATTATATATATGTATATGTGTGTATATGTTTGTATTGTATGTGTGTGTGTATGTAATCACTACAAGTCTTATAATGAAAAGTAGCCTCTTTCCCTATTGATTGCCATACCCCCTGGATCTTGCTTTCCTGAGGTCACTTTTTTAGCAGTTTCTCTATATTTCTAAACAATGTACTTATATTGCCATTTATTGATTTATCAATTTTAGATATAATCTATTGACTTGCTAGAATGGAAAATGAAGATGTAGTGTTCTCAGACCCTTTCCTACACCTTATTATTCTCCATTCATATTCCTTATATAATATTTACATCATAATTTCAGATTTTATCAATAATTTTGTTTTTTCAGTATTATTGCTTTGTAAGTATTGTTCACTGCTAATAACTTTTATCATTTATTTTTCATGAGGACACAAATGTAGTAGTTTAGGTCCAATCAGGAAATGGAAACCCCTCAGTGTGCTAAATAGGAGAAGTTTAATATAAAGAATTAATAAATATGATTTTTAAAAAAGTAACTAAGAGATAAAAGATACCTCTACATGGTACCCTGTGACTGTGGGAGAGGAAGGATAAACTTGAAGGGATTCATACTTTATTGGAGAAGATGTAGTTCAGCCACCAGATAGCAGAGAAGTTCACTAGTTTAGCCAGGCTGGAGCTGGTCTGGAGTTGCAGGGCAAACAATAGACAACCCTCAGGAATACACGTGACAACTGGGGGCATGTACTTGCAATGGTCATCTCAGTGTGTGAGTTTTGAGGGGTAGTTTTCAGGAGGGAGGTGCTGCAGAAGGACTGACTGCTCCCTGTGTGATGTAGGTGGCTGTGTTTACTGAGGATGTCCAGACAGATGACTGCATGCAGGCTACCTGGGGGCTTGCTGAAGGAATCCAAGCAGGCCACTGTGTGGAGGCTGAGCAGGGACTTACTGAGGGAGTCTAGGCATCAGCACAGGCAGGAAGCCTTCAGAGCAGGTGGGCCATGGACTATTCTGGTTTCTATGTTGAGAGGGTATGGAAAGATTATCACCAGGCTGAGGCTTCAGGTTCACAGAGAATCCTGGCCAGGCCAGGCTCTACCAAATGTCCTCACCACCTCTTTCCCTTCAGCCTGTGTTAGCAATTACAGGAAGCTTCTTCCTTCTGCAATGTCTCTCCAGCACCTCCCCTGGAAAGCTTAACATCATACTCACTGTAAAGAAGAAACACTGACAGGAATTTGGTTATTTATTACAGAGGATACATTGAAGGGTGCATTTGTAGCTGAAAGGCAAGAAATGGCTTACTGACACATCTTTCCACTAATAGCTTCCTGAGAAAGAGTGCATAGTAATATTTTTTTCCCATCTCCCCACTTGATTGACAGTTTGGTTGAGTACGAGAGTCTGTTGCTAGTTTTTGTCCTTCAGTATGTTTCAAACATTTGTTCATTTTTTCAAGCTTCAGGGTTTGCTGTTGTGAAATCTAGTGCCATCCTTTTTCCTAATCCAAGTTTTTCCCTTGGCTGTCTTTGAGGAACTTTTCTCTTTTCTGTTATCCCCATAATTTCCAAATGATGAAACTTGGGGATTTTTTTTTCATTCATTGTGCTGAGTTCTTGATGGAACCATTGCATCTAGAAACATATTCTTTAGTTTAGGTTTTTATTTTTTGGCGTGACTTCTCTCATAATACTCTTCCTTTATTTTTTCTATTATTTCTTCTGGAACTCTAGTGAGTCAGATGTTGGATCATTTGGATTGATCTACTTTTCTGATCTTTTCCCTCAGAGTTTCTATGTTTATATAGTCTTTTGATTTTTGGAGAATGTTCTTGATTTTTTTCTTCCAAGTTCTGTTGCTTTTGTTTTTAATATCAGGTATCATATTTTTAATTTCCTAAGGCTTTTTATTGTTCTTCTATTGTTTTCTTTTAAAAAGTACTGTTCTTGGTTGATTAGTACAATAAGTTTTCTTACTTATTTTAGAATGTTAGTTTTTTAAATGTTTTCTTCTTTTTTCTGAATTGTCTCTTGCCTCTGGGTTCTGTTTTTCTTTCTGTTTGTTTGAATGGGCTCTATTTTTTGAACTAAAGGTTTTCAATGAACATCTGGTTATTTAAGCTTTACTGTGAGCAGGGATATGACCATTTGTTTGAGTTACTCACCACAGGGCAATTTATCTTTTTTGGAGAGGAATCTACCAGTCATATACTGGCAAAATTATACAACTGTCTGTCAGCATTTTTGGAGCTGATTGCAAGTAGTTCAGTTCACTTGAAGACTTTAAAAAAAAAAAAGAAGGAGAAAGAAACCCTAATTACAGTCAGGCTTCTCTTCTCTCATCTCCGCTGTCCCTAGTGTCTCCAAATATAGTGCTTCTCGGGTTCAGTTTCTCCTAGTTTTTTGCCAGGATGACGAGAAGTAGTCACCTGCTACTCTGAATAGGGAGGATATCAGAGAGTTTGTTTCGTATACATATTTTATAAGTTAGTCATGTTTTCAGCCCCATCTTTTACCTTCACCATCTATAGTACCCTTCCAATGTGTTTTGGTACCCTTTCTAGATTCTGTTGAAAAGAATTGACTTTTTTATTATTGGTCTTCTCCTTTGTAGGCACTTGGAATTAGTTCTTTTAGCTTTGCTGACTTCCTTTCTGCTTTCTATTTTCCTGGTATTTGTTGACAGTTTTCACTTGTTATTTTCCTCTCTTATATCCTCTTTGTCTTTTGGATTTGTAGCTTTTTAATATCTTCACTCTCATTTTAGTGGGGTATTAGGAGGGAGCAGAAAAAAATGCATGTATTTAACTCCCATAGTTAACTGTAAGGCCTGTAAAAACAAAACAAAACAAAAAACGTTGGCTGTTGAGCCAGTTCCAACTAATGGCGACCCCATGTGTTTCAGAGTAGAACTGTGCTCCATAAAATTTTCAGTGTCTTATTTGTCAGAAGTAGATTACCAGGCCTTTCTTTGGAGGTGCCTCTGGGTGCACTTGAATCTCAAATCTTTCGGTTAGCAGCTGAGTGTGTTAAACATTTGGACCACCCAGGCAGTCTGTAAGACCTGTAGGAATTTAAATTTAAAAGTTTCAGGAAAGCTTTTTCTAACGTTGTTTTTGTTTTTCTAACAGATTTTCTGAAAATAAGATTAAAGAATATATACACTCTCATTTCAGTCATTCAGTAATCTCATCGTATGTGATGCAGAGAAAACTTCTGTCATAAAGGGCAGCATAAAGAACAACATTAGTCATTCTTTGGACAATCAATGATTCCTTTTTGAGAGCTAGAGGGTTCCTTAAGCACATGATCTGATCTGATCTGATCATCCCACTCACGGAAACAAGAAATGGTCGTTTACAGCCCTATCTAGGGTAATCACTGCAGGCATGGTAACTCCTAGTTTGCAGTTAAAAGGAAATCCTTCTCTGACTTTCTCCACAGGTTAAAATTTAAAAATATTGGGCATGTGTAGCTAAGAGTTATCCCCTTTGGTTTAAGTACAAGAGGAGTTTTATGGGAAAATAATGTGCTAAATCTAAGTTGTCTAAAGATGGAGGTTGACAGTGCCACTGACAATGCTAGTATTAAGATCTCCAGAAGTATTTATGGTGCTCATTGTTTTCAAAGACTATAGCATTAAAAAGATTGCCAAAATGAATGAAAGACATTTAGTAACTGTATTGTTCGTGACAGAAGGAATCTAAATGTTAACATGCTGTGTCTGTCTAACTTAAGAATTGAAAAAAAAAAGAACAAGAAATTAATTTTTTGTGAACCAACTCATAAGCTGCTCTGCCAACTTAAAAATTATTTCCTTAACGTAAGGCTGAACATAACTGAAATTAGCATGCCTGACCATATTTTATGTCAGTAATATTTTCTTTGTAGGCAGAAATGCAAAAGTCTAAGTCAGGGGTTCTTATTAATTTTTTAGTTCACAGAGTCCTTTGAAAAAATGGATGAAAGCTATGAACTCTTTGCTTAGAAAAGCACACAAATGTATATATTCAATCATGATTTTCATTCAATTTATAGTCAGACTGAAACCTGGATACAGTGTTAAGAATTACTAGCCTAATGCCTTTTTTTAAATTTCAGCATTATTCTGCTAATATTATAACTCAAGAGGAAACATAAGTAAGCGGTCAGTGTTTGTGCTTACACTCCCCAAAAAAGTATCCTAAGTCATTGAAATTTCAACAGTGGCTGTACTAGCAACAGTGCTGTGGTCTTTATTCATCCTTCTTGGTTTAATTTCACATCAATCCTGTGAAGTAGGTTTTTCACATACACAGACACACCCACAAAAAAAACAACTCTGAAGTTTTGAGAAGGTAGATGAATAGTCCAAGTTCCCAGAGGTAGTAAGAGATGCAAATCCATGACTGACTCAGAGATGGGTCTCCTTCTGCCAAGTTATAATGCTCAAATTGTTGAATACCTTCTGTGAAAAATCATAAAAATTGGGCCTGGGAATCTATTATATGTCTCAACATAGAATATTTAGATTGAAGGAATTCAATCTTTGAGAATAATGGGTAATCTAATCAGAGCAGGTAGGGCCAACTGAAAGAAAAATAATTGTTGAGATTCTCTTTTACCAGGACATGGTATGCTTTATAAATGTGCAAGTTATTATTTTGATAAAGGGTTTTGTAAAATAAAAGAAAATAGGTAAAATTAACATTGAGTCTATGCAAGAAAAATAAATGGGAGGATTTAAATTGTTAACATATTGCTAGCTAAAATGAAGACGAAAACATAGATTTTCCATTTTGTTGCTCAGGACTTTCTTCTGAAAGGCTTTCTTAGAAGCTCTAGTCTAGAATATCCAGCTACTTACTAGTTAAAGCATCATAGAGGATTCATAGACACCTGAGTCCAATTTGTCCTAGATTGACCTGATCTTCCCTTCTAAACCTGACTTTTTTTCTGTGTCCCTGTCCTAATGAATAGTGACATCATCCACTGGGTCACCCAGGTAATCCCCAACTTTCCCCTGTTTCTCAGACCAGACACTCAATTGTGAAGAGAATTCTAATCTGATCGCTCTCTGACCTTTCTGTTTCCAGGCTTGATCTTTTCCAGTCCAAACACCACACTCCTGCCAGAGAAGTCCTTACACCACATCAAACTGATGCTGTAGCTGCAGGGAACATATCCAGAATTTCTGTAAGAGTGAGCTTAGCAGCATCAGTCCCATTGGAAGGGGGAAGGGAGTGTTTGGGACTTAGCTGAAGTTGCCTTTGCATAGTGACCACATTATTTTTACTTCTTTTTTTCTTTTTTGGTAACTTGGGGAGGGGCATTGAGAGATGTATGGTCTAAAGCTCCCCAGCCTCTTTTGGTAGCCATCACTTCATAACATAAAACCTATAGTGAGTCTGTCTGCAGCACCAGTGCCCTATACCTGTAAACGGGAGCTGCCAAGAGCCATCAAATACTACTCGCTGAAGTTTTGTCCTGTTACCCTATAGCATGCAAAACTTCCACTTTAATTGAATTAGATTCCCCCTCCCCTCTTTTACAACATTCTGATTATGGTCTAACATTAATGGAATAAAATGCAAGATCTTCTTATCAAACAACAACGTTATAGGAAGAGATAACCTTCTATTTGGATAAATTCCATTTAATCCTAAAGTATTGGAAGCTTTTTGGATTGTAAAATCCATTGATGAAATTCATTTAGCAACTGATCGTTTTTCATGTGATGATTTTACTGTTACATGAAAGTAATCAAAATTTAAATGATTATTTGTGAAGTAGTAACTTAACATATCCTTACTATTTGGCTAATTTAGATTTTTATTCTAGTATAACTCTAATGAAAATGAATATAAAAAGATGAATCTGATTTTTATAATTTTTATGGAATATTATATAATACAATTTTCCTTGATAATGAGAATTTAACCACACTCCATAATAATCTTACTTTGAATTAACGTTTTGTTATATTACAAAAATTTTTTAACTTTCAAAATTATAATTTTTAAATAAGGTAAATGTACTTGGTATATCACCAGACAGTTGTGTTTTGTGTATAAAAACACATTTATCTCATTTATATAGTTGTCCTTTTGGAGATTGGAAAAGAATGTTAAAAGATTCAATACTAATGAATCCTTCATTTTATTATGTTCTGGTTATAAACCAATAAATATTCATAAAAATGCATAAAATACTGAAGTAAAAAATGAAAACCATCTTAGTTAAGTCCATAAATGATGACTATCAAGAATTTGATATATATCTGAGACATTTTCATGAAAAAATATTATGTTTACTTTCTTTTTACTAAATGTAAATATATTAGGCATTCTGAAGATTATCACTCAAAATTTTTTATGTGTATTACAAAGTCAGTACACATAAATCTACGCTACATTATTTTTAATGGCTTTATAGTATTCCATGCTATTAATGTACCATAATCAATTTAGCCAGTATGCTATTTTTTGGAAGTTGTTTTCAGTTTCCTGCATTATGATCAATGCAGCGGTAAACATTACTAGAACAGGGACACCGCGAAAAAGTCGGGTTTAGAAGGGAAGATCAGGTCAATTTGGGGTGCATGAAACTCAGGCGTCTCTGAATCCTCAGTGATGCTTTAGGTAGTAAAAAGTTGTATATTATAGACTAGAGTTCCTAAGAAAGGCTTTCACCCTATAGACACATAAACATCACTTAAATATCTTTGTGTGTCTGTAGGGTGAATTCCTAGAAGTGGAATATGGATATGCACATTTTAAATTCTGATACTGTATCTGTGACATGGAAAGACATTTAATTATACTATAGCTAATGGTCAAATAATTCCTGATAAGTAAAACAAAACCCTCATTATTTAAACTTGTTTTCAATTTATAGACCACTTTTATTTTTGATCTTTTTGTGCGTGTGAATTATCTTTTCATCCGTTTGCCCATTTTTCTGTTGTTGGATTTTTTTTCCTGTTGGTTGACAAGAGCTTTTTATACGTTTAGAACCGAAACCCTTACCATAAGTGTAGTAGATACTTCACCCCTTTTTTAGATCTCACTTTTAACTTTCTTGATGGCATCTTGGGAAGTTTAAGTTTTTAATACTTAAAAAGTTATATCAATTGATCAGTAGATAGATAGATAGATAGGTGTTGATGTTGCTGTTATGAGCTGTTGAGTCTATTCCGACTCATAGCGACCCCACGTAACAGAGTAGAACTGCCCTATAGGGTTTTCTTGGCTGTAATCATTATGGAAACAGAATGCCAGATCTTTCTCCCGTACAGCTACTGAGTGGGTTTGAACTGCCAAACTTTAGGTTACTAGCAGAGCATTTAACCATTGTGCCACCAGGGCTCCTTAGATAGATAGATTTTAGTTTTATGATATTTGGTTTTCAGGTTATGCTAAGAAATATTATACAGATATTCTTTAATATTTTCTTCCAGCATTTTTTGGTTTTATACATTTTTTTTAAACTTTTGCATTGAATCTATCTGGAATTTAATGTGAGGTATTATACGAGGGCATTTTTTATGTGCTCAAATGGCTAGCCAATTGTCGTATCACATTTTGTTAAATAATCCTTTGTTTTTTTAACTTATTTGACATGTCTTACCCTCTTAATTATGTACGTAATTGATAATAATGAATTAATACATGGCAATTTATAGGCTTTTACTTAACCCCACTCTGTACAGATCATTAGTACATTGCTGTCTATTTTCATCCCCCGTCACTTTTTGAGGAGAGAAAAAAGAGCAAGTGAGCAAATGACCGTCTTGAGAATGCCAGTAGGAGTGGAAAAACAACTACGTTCTCCACTTGCTACATGTGGCAGGGAGAAAAGTCATGTCAGGAGTGGACAGCTCAGAGACACACACAAAAATCAGAAGACCCAGACAGCAGAACTAGAACAGAGAAAATGCTTTTTAAGGGCAAGAAGGAGGCTCCCACAAGTTTTAGAGTGCTAAAAAAGAGAAAAGAATGTAGATGCTTATTAAGAGTTTCTACAGACATATACTGGGATCATCTGAAAGTCTGAGAAAAGTGGGAGTGAAGTTTAAAGTTTTTATTTATGTTGTAGCTTTTTTAAAAGATAATTTTTTAGATTCAAGCCATCAGAATTAATGGATTTATAAGCACTTTGTAACTTTGTTTTTTTCAAAACGTGTTTTAAATTTATTTTAAAATCCTAGACTCCTTGGTATCTCCTCTCTTAAATTTTAGAGTCTTACTAAATAATCTTCAGCAGTCAGCTCCATGTCTCTCCAGTGCAGATTCTCCAAGTGTTTGATTAATTGGCTTTTCTAGTCAAGTTATTGCCTACATCTTTTAGACAGATTGTTACATTAGTGTATGAAAAGTTCCCCCATAAAAAGATATTATACCTCATAAAAGCTTATTTCATTTTAATCATTCTAAATTTCAAACAAATTTATAATGAGTCGAATTTTCTCTGTAACTTAAACTACTTCCTAGGAACATAAAGTGTCAAAAATAAATTCTCCTCCAGAAGGCAATATGAAAACCTATACTTTGCTTGTTAATAAAATCTTCATAAACTGGTGATATCTAGGCAGATTATAATGATTGCTGCACCATTCTTAACATATGTACTGTTTCAGTCTTGGATTGTATTGATTCTGCCTCCAGTCACCTCATGAAGCTTGAGATTATGCAAACCTGAAATACTCTTATCTTAAACAATTTACCCATGAAATAATGTGGCAAAACCTTTTACCTTAATTACTATAATTTTCATTTTTATATGTATTTTAATTTTTATATAGATTTATTGAATTTCTCATTTAAAAGGTCATATCTGTTTTGGTCATTGCTGTAGTGAGGCATGAAGTAGCAGTAAATAATATTTTGTGAATGAATGATAATGTTATTAATGTTTAGTTTTTCTTTAACTAACACTAATTTCTCAGCTATACAGCATCCATACTTGATATCATAGCTATTTCTGAAAAGTCTACAAAGTTTGCTAAAAAGCAAATTATTACTTAGTTCATTTTCAAATGGTGTGTGTTACCTGTTGGATTCCCTGGGAAGCAGACTCAGATGGAATTTAACATGCAAAATGTTACTGGGGAAAGCCCTTGGGATAAACACATGTGGTGGGAGTAGAGGAAGGAGGATTTGGCAGAGAAACTAGGCTGTGATTTAGACTTCACAACAGCCTTGGCCAACCCCCTGGGGAGCTCTGGATACATGATTGCCCAGCAGAGTTGTCCTGAATTGGCATCTGTCAGTCATTAGATATGGGCCACCATGGGAAGGGGTGTGAACTTGGATGAAGTTAGTCTCTGCAACTGAGGAAATCTCTGAAGGGTCTTATGGGTGAAGACTGTCTGCCAGCAGCACTCTCAGATGCTGGGGTAACAAGACCTTCCTTGAAGGGGAACCTGGGTGGTAGTCCTTTTACATTACAGTGTATCAATAAATAAACCTATCTCTAGCCAATATCAACTACATAGCTGAGGGTCAAGTGCTGTATATCTTTGTATGACACAAGTTACACACTGACTTAACATAGCTATTTAACTCTGCATATGCAGGCAAAAGTTAATATGCTTAGATGAATAAGATAGAGTAAAATAAATGCTAGATTTCATGCTTCAGAGAACGGAAAGCTTAATAAATACTGGTACATTAGGTAGGGGGATGTGAAAAAGATAAGATTTGAGCTCATTCTTTTGGTTTGGGTAGGTTTAGGCAGGTTTAGGCAACTGTGAATTCATTACATTTTGCATGTCCTTAGGGAAGATAGATTTGCTTTGCCTTTAATAAAAATTGTTCTGCCTCTGAGATATTAAATTCTACTTTTGCACTTTTTGACCGTAACTACTCGTTTTTATATTTGCCTTACTCCCACACTCCATTAAATATCTTCTCGGTCTCACTCAGAGCTCCGAAGCCTTCTCTTTTCTCCAAGTCTCTTAGCTGCCGCAATCTTCCTTACTTTCTTGTCCCAATATCAATAACTTCAACTACTGTCTTACCACTCTCCAGTCTGTTAGTTTGTCCCATTGAATTTCTGCTAGTCACCTTGCCAGCTACTGTCCATGCTCGACAATGACACCTTCTCTCCACTCCTAGTTCCCAAATGGCATGTTGTTCTTGTTAGGTGCCATCTAGTGGGTTGACTCATAGCGACCCCATGTACAGCAGAACGAAACAATGCCCAGTCCTGCGCCATCCTCACAATTGTTGCTGTGCTTGAGCCCATTCTTGCAGCCACTGTGTGAATCCATCTCGTTAAGGGTCTTCTTCTTTTTTGCCGACTCTCTACTTTACCAACATCATGTCCCTCTCCAGGGACTGGTCCCTCCTGATAACATGTCCAAGTGGCATGTGTCCCATAATTGTGCCAAATGGCTGTATTACGCTGTTAGGATCCCTACATTTCCATTGGCCCTTGTACTTCTCAAAGACCTCTTCTTATGCTTCCCCCAGTGAGGCTCACTTTCCTGTCAAGTTTGAAACTTTGAATCCTTTATAAGTTTTAGAATTAAAATAAGGAGACTGATACTCAGTTTAAATAATCTGCTCTGTTAAAGTTATACAGTTTATGTATAGTATTTCAGGCAAGGTTCACATTGTGGTCTGTGATGGTTAAAGTTGTGTGTCGACTTGGCTGGGTTCTCAGTGGTTTGGCAGTTGTATGATGTTGTGATCACTTCCATGATGAGATTTGATTTAATGTGATCACCTCCATGATGGGATCTGCTGTTGAGTAGCCAATCAGTTGAAAGAGAGTTTCCTTGGGGATGTGGCCTTCAACAAATATAAGTGGACATTCTGGCAGGGCTCATAGGATGTTGCTTGCCCTGAATCCTGCAGCTGGCTCCGGTTTGTCTGACCTCTGGTTCTTGGGACTTGAGCTAGCAACTTACCTGCAGTTTTGCCTGCCAACCTTGGGATTTGTGGATCTTCACAGCCTGTGAGCAAGAGCCCTGCTCCCTGACCTACCTATCTTGGATTCGCTGCCCCCTGCGGCTATGTGAATCAGGAGAAGCTTCTATCCTGACACACGGACTTGGGATGTTCCAGCCTCTACTACCGAGTGAGCGATTTCCTTGATATAAATCTCTCTCTGTATATATATGTATCCACTTTACTGGGTTTGCTTCTCTAGAGAACCCAGCCTAAGACAAGGTCTGTCTAATTCTAGCATCTAGGATCTTTTAACTCATCAAAAAGTGAGTGGCAAGCACAGTGTTAAGTGATAAACGTTTTAAAATACACAGATATATATGACATTCTGTTTGCTTTGAGGACCTCAGAGTCTAGGGTGGGAAATCACTACTACCATAAATGCAGTAATAGAGGTACACCTAACATGCTCTGAGAGTATAAAGAACTTATGTTCACTCTTTCCAGAGAAGTTGAAGATGATTTCACAGACTGGGTGATTTTTGAGTTTGACCTCAGTGGATGAATAGGAATGGGTCTGTGAGCAGACGAGTGAGTGAGAGTGGGACAACATCATATACAACAGCTTGGTGATATGAAAAGGCCTGACATGTTTGTGACTACCTCTAAGAATCCTGTTTGGAAATGGAGCTAAGTGGGTGAAGTGGCAAGAGATAAAACAAAACAAACAAACAAAAAGTTAGGAAAAAATAATTAGAACCCATTAATTAAAATAAAGTAGGAACATATTAATTTAGTTATTTTAAACTAATGTATCCTCCCTCTCCCTCCCTACTCCCCCTCTTTGGCTGATAAGTGGATGTTTGTAATGTATAATTTGAAAACTGAGACTAGTGACTTTTCACATAACTCTAATTAAAATCAAGCAGCTATTTGGGTAATTAAATAATGATGTGCCAGTTACCCCAAGAGTTGCAGTTATATATGGAATGAATCAATATCTTTATTCATCTGCTGAGTAGTCTCTAAAAGTTTTGCAGTTTTAGCGTTTTGGTGCTAATACCATGATAACAGACCCAATGAGTGATTGTTATAGGGAAAGTATAGCCAGTTATACTGCTTAAATGCTTTAGGATCAGATTCGGTGAAAAGAACTATGTTGTTTAAGTTTAATATCATTATTGTAGAGAAGTGTTAAAAACCACTGAAGTTGCTTCTCCTCCTACCCCATAACAAGATAGCAAGTTTTCAGTTTAAATGTGTACCCACTCCCTATGGACACTTTTGCGTAAACTACTTGGAAAATGTATTTATCCTTAGCATGAGAACTCATCTGTGTTCCAAGAGTTTACTAACTCCATTTCAATTATATGTTCATTCCACTTTTACACCAAATGTTTCTTTTCTAGAAACTAATTCTATATATGTATTCAAAAATGGATAACATCATTATGTCTCATAGTTTTAGATCAATAATGATGTATCTATTGACCTGATTAATAGTTTTTATAATGATAATTCAGAAGTAAATGTTAACCACTTTGGTCACACATTTATCGGTTGCTCTGTTCTGAAGATTGAACTCAGGTGACTTTAATAGGGTTAAATTTAAAACAGACATTTTGAACACAGCTACTCAATAGTAATCAGCTTTATGATGGGTATTTTCCACTTAGCAATCAATTTTGAATTGACTTTTGACAATACTTCCAAATAGATTTTTCTCATTTTTGACTGACATAATTACAAATCCATCTAGTCATTATGATATATAATCTCAGTTACAAGGAATTCTATATTACCAATACATGATCAGATTGCTTCTCCTGGAGCTTAAAAGTTGGGACTGACTAAAATTATTTTTATGGTAGGTATGGAAGTGATTGGTATGAAAAGGGACGAACAGACTGATGGCTCAGTCATAAGGTCTACTCATAAGGGCTCCAAATTTTGTTTGAACTGGGTGTGTGGGTTGATTTAAGAAAATAGCTTAAGAATACGTGAGCAATCACTTCAATGTCCTTGAAATGTTAACTAGATTTTTACTTTTAGACTTACTGGCATTCATTTATTTTCCTTCACACTGACTCTGGAAAATTGTCTTCTAACTGACATGTTTTATAGATATAGATATTGCATTTTAATTAAAGAAATAAACCAAAGGAAAGAAGTCAAGAAGAGATCATGAGTTACTTCAGGGAATAAGGATGTTTATCTTTTGCCCCGGTTGCATTTTAAAATCTAAAGAATAAATAATCTGTACATATTATAGTGAGATTTTACAAAACGGAAATCCTTTTGACTTGGCCCAAATTTTGTTGCCTTAAGATCTTACCTCGAGTGATAATTGACCATGGATAATTTCAAAACTGAGAATGCAATTATAGATCTTCAGGATATGAATACAGTTCTACTTATGTTCTTCTTGTATTTTGCCATATACTCAGGATAGCAAATTATGCACATATATAGTCCCATATTTTCTACATAGAGGTTATTATTATCATCCTCCACTCCTTATGTCTGGAAACCCTGGTGGTGGAGTGGTGAAGAGCTATGGCTGCTAACCAAAAGGTCGGCAGTTTGAATCTACCAGGTGCTCGTTCGAAACCCTATGGGGCAGTTCTACTCTGTCCTGTAGGGTCACTATGAGTTGCAATCGACTTGACGGCAGCAGGTTTATTATTACCTCTTTGGCTGGGTTTTCTGGAGAAGCAAAACCAGTGCGCATATAAATATCTATAAAAGAAACAAACAGAAAAACAAAACCTGTTGCCATCTGGTCGATTCCAACTCATAGTGACCCTATAGGACAAAGTAGAAATGCCCCATAGGGTTTCCAAGGAGTGACTGGTGGCTTCAAATCACCGACCTTTTGGTTAGCAGTCAAATGCTTTAACGACTGCGCAACCAGGGCTGAGTTCTTTAGAGAAGCAAAACCAGTGCAGCGTATAAATATATGTATAGAGAGATTTATATAAAAGATATGGTTCACACAGTTGCAGAGGTTGGAAAGTCCCAAGTTAGTGGGTCAGGCTGGAGACTTCTCCTGACTCACGTAGCTGCAGGTGCTGGAGAATCCAAAACCAGAAGGTCAGATAGCAGGCCTCTGCTCTCAGGCAGTGGACGCCAATGAATCCCAAATCAGGAAGATGTCAGGTAAGCTGCTAGCTCAAGTCCCAAGGACTGGAGGTCAGATGACCAGGAGCCAGCTGCAGGAGTGAGCAAAAGCAGCGAGCTTTGCCAGAAAGTCCACTTACATTGGATGCAGGCCACATCTCCAAGGAAATTCCCTTTTAGCTGATTGGCTACTCACAACAGATCTTATCACAGAGGTGATCACATTATATCAGATCTCATTATGGAGGGAATTACATCATTAAAAAGCTGCCAAACTTTTCCCGAATCATAACTGCCAAACCATAACTGGCAAACCATTGAGTATCACGGCCCAGCCAAGTTGATACACAACTTTAATCCTCACAGTTACAAAGATATAGATTAAGCACTGCCAAAGAAGATATACTGGTAAGGCCATGATTTATTTGTGAACAAAAATTTCTAAGTCTAATCTTAAATGGCTAACATTTAAAACTGGAAGGTATCATGTTATTTCCTTGATGGTTGGGTGCATAGTCATTAAGATAATGGTTTCTGAGTAAAAATTGCTGTTGTTGTTTTTGTTAGTTGCTGTGGAGTCAGTTCTGACACATGGATACTCCATGTGTGCAGAGTAGAACTGCTCCATAGGATTTTCAAGGCTGTGACATTTCAGAAGCAGATCACCAGGCTGTCTTCCTAGGCACCTCTAGGTGGGTTCAAACCACCAACTTTTTGTTTAGTACCATAGTCCTGGGCTTAACCATATGTGCCACCCTGGGACTCCTGAAGACAAACTGCCAGGTTAGAATTTCGGCTCCACTCCTTACTAGTACTTATACTATGAGTTGGAATCAGCTGGTCTGCAATACGTTTTGGTTATGGACTTACTAGCAGTGTGACTTTGGACAAGTTACTTAACTTATCTGGGTCTTGGTTTTCTCATCTGAAAAAGGCAATAATTATAGCACCTACATTGTATGATTGTTTTAAGAGTTAAAAAGTCAGTACAGAAACAGCAATTATAGCAGTGATAATAATTTAAATATTAGTTTTAATCATTATCAGTAGTGCAAATTACCTGCCAAAAGGAAGATGATCTGGACTTTATTCTAGTTATCTATTAAAATTATCTATTTGAATTGAATTTGAAAGCATGTCCTCGTTTGTTCCAAACATTAAGATTTATTGGTGTTAATTTTGGCTTTAATTTAATTTTTAAAAATTATTAATACACTCATATAGTGAAAAAAGCAAAGCGGTATAAAAATTATATATGGTGAAGTTTCATTCCCCTGCCATCTTGGTCTACTCAGGCTCCTCCAATCTACTCTCCAGAAGTAACCATTTTATTAGTTTCTTGTATATTTTTCTAATTTCTTTATGAGAATGTAAGTAAATGTAAAATGTAAATATATATTTTATTTTCCTTTCTTAATACATAAAAGGAAACAAAGACATAATTTCATACCTTGCTATTTACACTTAATATATTTTAGCAAATTTTCTGTATCAGTACATAGAGAACTTTCACATTCTTTGTAACAACTGCCAACTGTTATACTCTATGGCTATACCAAAATTTATTTGAATTGGTCCTTATTGTTGGACCTTTGGGTGGTTTCCAAACTTTTTCTATTACAATGTTTCAGTAAAGAACATTTTACCGATGTCATTTTACATCTCTAGGATGGATTTCCAGGAGTAGAATTGTTAGGTCAAAGAGTAAAAGCTTTTATAATTTTTGTAGACATAAACCCAGACACTAAAGCCATCGATAGAGGTTGCTGCGTTTTGCATTTCCACCAGCAATGTATGTGAGTGTTTGTTTCAACATGCCTAATATGCTATACATTTTTTTTCTATTTTCTTATACTATTTGTTCTAATGCTTTATTCTTAAATTTACTTATTCATATTAGTATAATTCATGTATATATTTAGGCTATTTGTCAATACTTATAAAGAACATTGTTTTTTTAAAAAATCACATTGAAATTAATAAAATTATATGATATATAAACATATTTCTAATTTAATATTTAAATTTTCTGATTTTTTGATTGCAAGTTCTCAGAGGCAAATCCTCTTTATGCTTTCAATTGTGGATAAATTAGTGTTATTGAAATTGTTAATCAATTTTATTTAATTATAAAAGTTCAGTACATGTGCCCTAAGCAACACATTTTCATAGACTTGCACGTCTTACTACACCTGAGGGAGTCTTTTTATCTTTTACTGGTTCAATAAGTAAGTTTATAGCTTTGGCTTATTACCTAAGCTTTATAAGTTTTTAGCAACTCCTTATGTTAATGTGGAATATAATAGTGAAATATTTTTATAGTAATACAAGCTGCAGGATCACAAATAAAGAAAGCATGGCTAAAATTTTTAAGAAGAAAATATAAATGAATCTGTGTATATTATACATTAGAATGAAGAAAATGGAATCAGTGGATTTCATTCTATGTATTATATATGTATACTTAAGCCATGATATGTTTATCAGTTTTCTTTCTATATGAATGCTTAAACATGTAGTACATTTTCATGTTCTTTATTCACATATATTTTATAATCTTAATTTTTATATGCCAAAGTCATGGGCAAAGGTTTAAAATTCAGTAATACAGAAAACCGTCCAGAGTGCAAAATATATTTTAACTTATGTTTTAGATAAAAATCTATCACCCTATTTCCAGAGATCAAGAAGAAAATAAAAAAGTTAAATCAAATGGAGTTATTCTGTTATACTTTGTAGAGACTTACATGTTTGAACTGACAAATATGAGTCCTAGGATTTATTGTATATGTTGCTGTATTAAACATACTGGTTCTCCATTCTCATGTTCTTGATGAGCACATTTATCTTTAAGTGTACAAATGATTATGTACCCAACGAATTGCACATCTGTATCATCAAATGTTTTATAAATTCACCTATGAAATGTGAACCAAAGAACACCAGAAATAATCCTAATAGATTTGAAAATGACTGTCTCAACTGAAACCTATTGAGGATTTAACAAAACCAAAGAAATGTTTCATTTTGGAAGTGCACCCAAATTAAACGCACAAGTGATAAGTGTTGAAAATCTATCAGTTTGTAATTGGATCTTCCTTGAGGCAGTTCAGACATGCACGATGGACATGGCTTTTGCTCTTGCAGCTTCTTTAAAATTAATGGGGAAACGAGAGTATCTAGTATACTATCTTTCATGTCATAATACATTTTTTTTAAATTCTTCACAAGGAAATGCATAGCCCAATGAAAAATAGAAGTTCAAATTGACTTTTAAATTGTTTGAATTCCACTATTAAAGAAAACCTAGGGGGCAAAGTCAAAACAATAATTTCTTTCTTATTTCTAGTGAACATTTTTATTGTACAGCAACAAATGGAAAACATTGCTAATTAGTATAATTGACAAAAATAATCTCTGTGACCCTGCTCTAATCTCTCTGATCATCAGTTACAATGTTTATACTAACATGCTGTATCTACAGAAAATAGTTTTTTTAGATTTCTTTCCTCCTATTTTTTTTTTTGTTTAATTTAAAGGAGAATACATCACAGTCCTGAAGATATTCATTTGTTTCAAATAATTGCTATACCTTGACGGTTTATAATGCATATATTGTTGAATATAGTTTATTTTTAATTTCTTTTAGAAAAGACAGCTCTATTTAAAAATCCAGAGAAGTAATTTATCAAAGACGGAAAATTCATTTTACTCTACTTCCAAGAATCCTTGGGTTGGGTATATGTTATTTCTAAATGATATTTCAATATTTATTATTTTATTGGTGTGTTTGGCTCTAGTTTCAATTCATAATAGCTTTTCCTTAAATATAAAACTAAATTATCAGAACTTATTCCTCTCAACATTTCCACCACCTGGTGGTACTATTTAAAAGTTCTTGCCACATTCTAAGTACTAAATAAAAATTATTTTGACTGTTTTTGACACTTAAAATTAACAGGTTAGGAAACTTTTTGAATGTCATATGGTATGCAGTTTATTCTCATTTTTAGAATAGGGCTGGATAGATATTGGGCGTTCTGTAAATATTTGTGTTTGTTAACCAAATGAACTCCATTTTTTTCAATTTTTCCTCTGAAAAATACGCTGTTCCATTAGAAATTCTTTGATCATAACCAGTATATTCTGTAAGTATTTATTTTCAAAGCCACATAAACTCATCCAATAACTACTAAATGTAATATTTTAAAATTTCTGTCACATTTTCAAAAGAAAATAGATATGCAGAAGTGCCTTAATGTTAAAAAGTACTGTAATTCTGTACTGATATTGCAGATATACTCAAGTGCATTGCTTCTTTAATCACAATTAACATTTAATTACATAGTCTGTGCTTACAAATCACTGAAATGGTTTAGAAGAACCTTCAAATACTTGCTTTCTCTATGCTATGATTTTAAAAATTGAAATAGATTTCGGATTATGATGTTCTAGTACCTGTTTTAACACATCTGTGAATTTTAATTTATATAAATTTCAATTAAAATAAGTAAAAAGTGAAGAATTTATTTTTTACTAGGGTATTTTACATGCCATTTGTAGATTTGATGAATAATTACCCTGAATATATGAATTATTTCACTTTTAATCTAAGTAACCTATGTAAGTAGGTTTTCATAAATAATAATTTTTTGCTTCCTCTGATGAAACAGACTGAATCAAATAATTTTTTAGAGCTGAAGTACCACAAAAACATTTTCCAATAATCCAAACTTTTCGAGATCATGCCTGATGACTTCAGTTTATTTTAAACTTATAGAATGATCTTATATTTAGGCTTTTAGACCTGGTTCTATCTCAGTCCACTCTGGTTTCTAGAAGGAAGACTTAGACCATAGCCATGAGAACCTTAAAATCAGCTAAAATTTGGACAAGAAATTCAGAATTTCTGGAAGCTATAATGTTGTAAAGGACCAAACAGTAGAAAATATTAGTATAATCACCTGAAAACGCATTGTCATTGAGTTGATTCCAACTCATAGCGACCCTTAGAGTTTGCTATATGCCACATGTAGAGCTGGAAGAACAACAAAATAACTGCTATTAGTTGATACCACTAAAAAAATCACTGTACCTACCCTTGGAAAACTGCCTTTCTATGTGAAATCTGTCCGTGTTCAGAAAGAACAGAAAAATTTTTTATCCTAACTTGCAGATAAGGTTTTCAGCATCCACAGGTCAGATCCTTCAAGATTCTCTTATTCAATGAAGGGCAAATAAGGATGGAGTAAGAAATCCCAAAGACTTGAAGATGCAACCTTAAGGTCCTTTTAAAAATGTGTCTGCCCTTGGCAAGCTAGGCATTCAGTTCAGATTCCTCAGGATGCAGTGCTGGAGCTAGAAACTCATTACCTTGCTTGTGGACAGCAGCTTCCCAACTCATCTCTTAGTTTCTGGATCTTTTCCCCTATTATTTCCTTTGGGGAAGGTACTGTCAGATTTGTTTTGATTATGTTAATTTTTGGTCAAGAGTATTCAGTTGATCCTCATTTTGCTCAGAGAGAATCCAAATATCAGCCTATTGTTTAAACTCCTGCAAGCCCTAGTACCAACCCGCCTTTTTCAGTTTTATTTCTTAATATATTCCATCATGTACTGATGATCCATGTAAGTTAATCGATTTGTATTCCCCAACTTGCCTGCCACACTTTCCTACTCTTTAAAATTATTTTAGAAAGAAAGAAAACTAATTATATTAGATAACTGTTATGTGCCAGACCCTGTGCTGGAGACTTTCACGTATGTTCTGTTGTTGTTTATAGAAGAGTGGCATTATCAATCCCATTATACAGCTGAAGAGCTTGAGGTTTTGACAGCATGCATGACTTGCTTCCTATCACAGAACTAGTAAAAGACAGGGCTGAGTTTGGAAGGAATTTATGTGAGCAATGTCCATACATACACCTTTCTCCTTACCACACCACCCGACCCATGTTTTTTATTGCAACTGCTTGTAATAATCTTCCTACACACAAATATCTAAACTTAGATTTATCTTCTCGACAAAGATTTTCTTGATTTTCCTGCATTTCCTGCATAATATTTTTAGTTAGAAGGAAATCTCTCTCTTCAATGAATATCTGGCCCTGTTTTAGGAAACTTACATAATAAACATCATAACTATTGATGCCTGTGGTCTATTTTGGACATGTTATCAGGAGGGACGAGTCCCTGGAGAAGGACATCATGCCTGGTAAAGTAGATGGTTGATAAAAAAAGGAAAACCCTCAACAAGATGGATTGGCACAGTGGCTGCAGAAATGGGCTCAGGCATAGCAATGATTATGAGGATGGTGCGGGACCAGGCAGTGTTTCCTTCTGCTGTACATAGGGTCATTATGAGTTAGAATCAACTCAACAGCACCTAACAGCAACAACATGACTAGGATATTAGCTATTTAAGAACAGGATATATATCTTTATCTTTGTACCTTCATGAAGTAGATAGATCAATCAATATTGGTTATGAGTTAATGAATGAAATATTCATTCTTTAAATGAATAAATGGTTAGGTATTCCCTAAGAATGCTTCCAAACTCCATACAGTTTTGAATAAGATAATTTATAACAAGTTACTCATTAGAGTGTCCTGCAATAGTCTTTGAAGATGTTGCTGCTGAAAATAATGACCATGAATTCACCTTTCCTAGGGCAGGCATTAGAGAAATCTAAGCTACTACTCCATTTCTTAAATACTGGTTAATTTTCACTGGCTATTTTCCAATGCCAGATCAGCACTGGATGCCCTCTTGCAGAGATTGTTTATGAGCTACTCCTTTTTCCACTGCCACTTTTCCACCCCCTCACAGTATGTGTCTACATACAAAGCCACGTATTCCTTTGACTCACAGCCTCCTGGAGCAAAAGCATTAACAGGGATCTTTTGTTACACCACATACTTTCTTTCGAGGTTTATTATGGCTCCCTTTGAGTGGGTGATAATGTTGTTTACTGCTAATATTGAAAACATAAAGGAATAAAAAACATTAATACAGGTTTTTACTAGCTATGATTACCTCTAACTGAATGCCCTTGACATCAGAATTGGTGTAGAATATTAAAATAAGATTGACGTAAATTTTTAATATAAGAAAATGCATATAAATCATGGTTTCAAATTTAATATGTCTGATGGTACTAGTTAAGTTCATTATAAACGTAGAGAAGACAAGAAAGAAATGAATGCTAGGACAAGTGATTTCTATATATGAATTTTCCTTTATGAGCATACGACTAGTAGTAAGTGAAAAAAGGGAAGACTTAATTAAAGTCACTCACTATTTTAACTTGGATGAGTCATAAAGAACACAGTTCTGCCTACTCCTTTACCAGGGGTATATTTGAAGTATTTTATTAGATAGGAAGGGAACCTTTTCCAAATTTTATTTAGTTGTTGTTAAATGCCTTTAGTACAAATGTCATCTCTCAACTAAGATTATTCTTGTAGATGACAAGTTCAGTAAATAGCTTCCTTTAAAGAAGATGCACTGTCTAGGTAAACAGAATTGAATATTAATCTCCCAAATTATATTTAATAGTAAATAATAAAGTCCTAAGTAATTAAACTACAAAATAACTGTTACTAAAAGGACTAGATTCTGATCTATTTTAAGTCAATTTAAAAAAAAAAAAAAACACATTGATTGAGCACTAATAGAGTCACATTCTTCTGTGCACAAAAGAGAATAAAGACAGGAGTTAGTCTTCGTCCCTGCTTTTAAAAAAGTTATAATTTGCAAAGATGTTTTAGCAATTTTTATTAGAAGATTAATTCTAAGAGATTGGGGATAAATTGTGAAATTGAACAGTTCAATTCTGTATATGGTCATTTCTAATAGAACATGAAGATAATGATCACAAAATCGCCTGGGTCTACCTGGTTACCTAATTGACGTTAATAGCTCTCAAGGAGGCAACATGGTGGAAAGTTTCTTGGCTATGGATGCAATGAAAATCAAATACCAGCTTGACCACTTACTAAGTTTAAAATCTTGGCATATTGCTTAAGCTTGTTGAACTTGTCTCCTTATCAGTTTATTGAACATATTAATACCGGTTGGACAAAATTTCCCTGTAAACTAAATGTCTTAACATATAAAAGAAATAGCATTATGCAGGCATGATTCAACAGTATGCCGTAATTGTTATTATGATCTAATAGAATTCTTTAGTTTGTGACTTTACATTGACAGCAAATATGTTTACTAAGAACTAGAAAGCTATAGGCAAATTAAATACAGGGTTTACTCAACAAGTTAAATCACCTCTATAGAAATTAATTTTTACATTGAGAGGAAGAAATGAATGCAATTGACATTACTCTGCTGTTAATAATTATTCCTTCCTACCTAATGGTAGAACCTATAGCCTGGAATGATTTACTCTGGTTCTAGTATGTTAGTGGTTTCCTTCCTTAGAGAACATTACAGTGTACTCTTTGTAATGTCCATGTTGGACCTTACTAGTCTGAGTCTTCTTCATCAGTACTGAAATGTTCATTAGAGACACCTCCATGTCTCTCCGCTATAAGTTTGTTAAATTTAATTAGCCAGCTAGAAAGTGTCTCTGTTCAACAAGAGGAGTTCACCAGCACCTCTTGGTCTCTACTATCTACTTTAACGGCTATTGCTATTTACTATTATTCTGCTATTATGGTTACTAATTATTACAGCACAAATTTATGTAGTTCTTGAAGTTCTCCTGCAAATTGCAAAGCTGCTTTTAGCCATCTCACAACTTTCCATAATTACTTCAGGTGGATGGTGGAGAGAGATATTTCTAGCTATCTATAGTTTTAAATAGGAGGAGAATAGTTTGTAAAGTACTGACAAAAAAAATTTTTTTTCTCAATTTCCCTTCCTCATGTCCTCAATGTCCCCACTAGATTTTAAAGGATCAAAGTGACTGAGCACTCACCCAGAAGCTGCAGCATTTTTCCAGACTCTCAACCATGCTTTTGCTGCTTCATGATTTCACTCCCTTTAGATATAATTGGTTTAATAAAAATACAATAATATCTAACATTTTTCAGTGTCTGCTAGGCACTGTTATAAGCTCTTTGCCTGTACTATGTCATTTAGCTATTGCACATATATGTTAATATCTATGAATTAAAGACATCTGCATCATTTACATTATACTAATATATCCAAACTATACGGGGCTTGGTAGCAATATCAATTTGTCTTACCTTCACCTCCCAATAAATTGGTCATTGCCTAAAGCATTGAATTGAGAGGGATTATGAGTCCTCATCAAGTCCAGGCAGAAAAGACAATAGTGATTGTATTCATTTCCTGTGGGGGCTGCAACAAATCACTGTAAACTTGGTAGCTTAAAACAACAGACATCTATTCTTTCACAGTTCTGGAGGCCAGAAGTCTGAAATCAAGGTGTGGGCAGGGCCTCACTGCCTCCAGAGGCTCTAGGAGAGAATCCATTCCTTGCATCTTGCAGCTTCTGGTGGCTGCAGACGTTCCTTGGCTTGTGGCTGCTTCACTCTAATCTCTGTCTCCATCTTCACATCACCTTCTTCTGTGCCTCTCACTTACAAGGATACTCGTGATGGCATTTAGGGCCCACCCTGACAATCCAGGAAGATCTGCTGCTTTCAGGATATCTAACTTAATCACGTTGGTACAGATCCTTTTTCCAAACAAGGTAGCATTCATAGGTTCCTAGATTTAGGATGTGGACATGTCTTTGGGAGTCATTATTGGTCTACCATAGTGATTGATTAATAATATCTGCTGGGGGAGGGGAGTTGAGGATATTTGGTGATGCGCGTGCCGTATATTTGCCAATAGTGACCTAATCTCTGGTGTCTTACTTTATGAATAAATGTTGACTTAAGTGACTTGTCTAAGATTACTACCTTAAAAAACTCAAGAAGAATCAGATAGCACATTTTATAACAGAGAAGAGTTTACCAGGGAATTGTTTATAAAGATATGAGCAAGGTTAAAGGATTCTAACAAGGTTTATTGAGTACCCTAGGGTTAGTAACAGCACCAGTACCACTAGGCCTGGAGGAGCAAGGAGAGGATCATCCTGAACTGCAGTTGCTGTGGCCTTTGGTAGAGGGCAGGAGAGTGGGGAGGGGAGTGTGCTTGGGAATAAATACCAATCTCACTCTCTTCTCTCTTCAGACTTCCGCTGTGGCTTCTCATTGGTTGAACCCATCTGAAAGCCAGGGGACAACAGAAAGTCTAATGTCGTTGTACATCAGTCTCACTGGTGTCTTAGTCATCTAGTGCTGCTGTAACGGAAATACCACAGGTGGTTGGCTTTAACAAACAGAAGTTTATTCTCTCACAGTCTAGTAGGCTAGAAGTCTAAATTCAGGGCATTAGCTCCAGGGGAAGGCCTTCTCTGTAGGCTCAAGATTGTCCTTGTCATCAATCTTCCCTGGGCTAGGAGCTTCTCTGCGCAGGAACCCCAAGTCCAAAGGACGCCCCCCTGCTCCTGGCACTGCTTTCTTGGTAGTATGAGGTCCCCTTGTCTCTCTGCTCACTTCTTTCTTTTACATCTCAAAAGAGATTGGCTCAAGACACAGTCCAGTCTTGTAGATAGAGTCCTGACTCATTAACATAACTGCTGCCTATATCATTTCATTAACATCATAGAGGTGGGATTTACAACACGTAGGAAAATCACATCAGATGACAATATGGTAGATGATCACACAATACTGGGAATCATGGCCTAGCCAAACTGATACACATACTTTTGGGGGACATAATTCAATCCATGACAGCTGGGTACATGGCAGAGTAGAGAAAGATGGAGAGTGTATCTGGAGGGACAAATAGAAATGTCCAGGCCAATCACATGGATCATTAATGTCATAGCTGGGAGCATAATCTAAACTTCTTTATTCTAAACCTTGTTTCAATTTTTAGCATATGAAATTTAATTCAACGAGTGTTTATTGAGTACATTAAGGCTCTTTATGTGACACTCCAAGAAATGCAATGGATTTTTTGGGGGGAGGGTGGGAGATAATAGAAAGAAATTACTGAACTTCCTGCAAAAAATCAACAAATGTTTTATAATAGTGATATGAGCATAGATTTAGTTAGATAGGAGTCAGAATGAAAAATACATAAAATAAGGTAGATTTGAGGTACGTTGAGATAAGCAGCTAGTGGGACTTAGAAATTATTAGATGTGGAATGGAATGGATAAGTGAATGCCAAATATTAATCCAAGATTTTTAAGTGAATTAGAATTCTGAAATTTACAAAATCAGTAAAATACAGCAATCAAGCTAGTTTGGGGAGAATACTTTACTTTGAGTCTTAAATTTGCTAGCTAGCAGAAAATCTATGTCAAGATGACCAGAAGGCATTTGAAATATAGATTGGTTCGGGGTAGGGGAGGGAGGGACAGGAATCTATAATAAAGATTCCATTCATTTATTCATAAAATTATTTTGCATCCTTACTATGAGCCATATACTCCACGAGGATTTGGAGATAGAGCAATGAATATAATCAACTGATATTACTGCATTCGGAGAAATCATTAGATATGGAAGACATTTAACTGGCAACTTTGATAAGATGGGATGGTTGTTATGATATGCGATGTATACATATAAAAAGACTTATTAATTCCTGCTCAGAGAAACAGTTGAAACGGTAGGAGTAAGCACAGCATCTTTCTCATGTCTGTGAGGGCACAGATAATTTAGACATGTTATAATGGTTTTTATTTTCCATTCTGAGAATAAAAATGTACTATTTATACTGCTTATGTCTAAATCACATTGTGACAAGCCACAGAAAATTTGCAGTTGATTCCATGTGTTTTGGACAATTCTATAGTATTTCTTAATGTTACAGTTTTTTTTTTAAATCTCTGAGGGGTTGGAGAACAAATCTAAATGAATGAAAAAAATTACAGAATGAAGCAGAGTGTTAGGGGCAAAATCATAGGAGCATTTCCATATTTATGCTATGAGAGAGAAAAATAGATGCCAATAATTGAAACAACAGTACTCAGAGAGACTGAATAATTAAGATAGAAGAAAATATTGACATCAACCACAGGAGGGTTTTCAAAAAGAAGGGTGGTTAGTGAGTAAAACCATGCAGAAAGGCCAGGAAAATCAAAGATGAGGGGGAAAAAGCTCGTTGAATTTGGTGAAAAGGAGGTCATTGGTGACTTCTTCAGAAATAATTTGAACAGTAAAAATTTAGAAAGTTGTAGAAAAGCCAGAGCCCAGAAGAAAGAATGATTGTGAAATGAAAAAATAACCAAAGGGAGAATGGCAAATATTCCCAAAGTAGAGATGTTGCAAAATTGAAGGAAATTTCATTTTTAGAATATAGGATACCTAAATCTTCTTGAGGGTCCAGTGAAGGTACCAATAAAGCGCAAAGGTGAATGTATAGTAGAGATAAAATGAGTCAAGTGAACAGACTGGAAAGATGTTAAGAGTATGTTTTACAGAGTAGACATTTTGAAGAGGTAGAGAGCTCCTCCACCCCAAGACACAGGCTATAGTTAGGGGTCAATAAGAAATTTAAAAATAAAATCGAGGGCTACTTTTGGAGGACCAGCTCAAAAGATTTAGGACAAATCCCCATGCATTCAAGCTTTTCTCTAACAACATTTGAAAGTTTGAGAATTCAGATGGCAAGAGTTGCCTTTGACTCAGAACAAACAAGAATAGAATA
>NW_004443977.1:2438365-2440155 GCF_000243295.1 Trichechus manatus latirostris | reverse complement strand
TTGCCATCAAGTCAATTCCAACTCATAGCAACCCTATAGGACAGAGTAGAACTGCCCCATAGAGTTTCCAAACAGCACCTGATGGATTCGAACTGCCTATCTTTTGGTTAGCAGCTGTAGCACTTAACCACTATGCCACCAGGGTTTCCAACTAAAGGGATAGAAAATTATAATAAGGTTAGAGGGAAATTCAGTGTAACCAGGGGATGGGAATGGGAGTAGGAATGGGGTGGGGGAGGGAGGATACAGTCAGAAAGCAAAAATTCTTCCTTGTGTGGAATTCTTTACAATGATCTTCATTGTGTACCAATTTAAAGGATTGTCCAAATCTAAGATACAAGCACTCAGTGGGGAATGATGCAGAATGAAAATGTAAAAATGATTTATTTCCAAAGGCTGGTTGTTGTTCTTAGGTGCTGTCCCATCAGTTCTGACTGACAGCAACCCTATGTACAACAGAACAAAACACTTCCCAGTCCTGGGCTGTCCTCACATTACTATGTTTGAGCCCATTATTGCAGCCACTATGTCAATCCTTCTTGTTGAGAGTCTTCCTCTTTTTTGCTGACCCTCTAATTTACCAAACGTGATGTCCTTCCCCGGAGACTGGTCACTCCTGATAACATGTTCAAAGTAAATAAGAGGAAGTCTCACCACCCTCGCTTCTAAGGAACATTCTGGCTGTACTTCTTCCAAGACAGATTTTGTTCGTTCTTCTGACAGTCCATGGTGTACTCAGTGTTCTTTGCCAACACCATGATTCAAAGGCATCAGTTCTTCAGTCTTCCTTGTTCATTGTCCAGCTTTCACATGCATATGAAGCAACTGAAAATACCATGGCTTGGGTCAGGCACACCTTTGGTCCTCAAAGTGACGGCTTTCCTTTTTAACACTTCAAAGAGGACTTTTGCATATTTGCTCACTGAGTTACATCGTTTTATTTCTTGATTGCTGCTTCCATGGGTGTTTCTGGTAAATCCAAGTAAAATGAAATCCTTGACAACTTCAATATTTTTTCCATTTATCGTGATGCTGCTTATTGGTCCAGTTGTGAGGATTTTTGTTTTCTTATGTTGAGGTGTAATCCATACTGAAGACTGTAGTCTTTGATCTTCATCAGTAAACGCTTCAAGTCCTCCTCACTTTCATCAGCAAGAAAGGTTGTGTTATCTGCATGTCACAGATTGTTCATGAGTCTTCCTCCGATCCTGATTCAGAGTTCTTTTCATATAGTCTGGCTTCTCGTGTTATTTGCTCAGCAAAGAAATTGAGTAAGTGTGGTGAAAGGATACAACCATGAAGCACACCTTTTCTGATTTTATACCACTCAGTATCCCTGTGTTTTGTTCGAATGACTGCCTCTTGATTTATGTACAGGTACCTCATGAGCACAGTTAAGTGTTCTGGAATTCCTATTCTTTGCAATTTTTTCCATAATTTGTTATGTTCCACACAGTCTAATGCCTTTGCTTAGTCAGTAAAACACAAGTATACATTGTTCTAGTGTTCTCTGCTTTCAGCCAAAATCCACCTGACATCAGCAATGAAATCCCTAGTTCTAGGTGGTCTTCTGAACCCGGTCTGAATTTCTGACAGTTCCCTGTCAATGTACTGTGCAACCGTTTTTTAATTATCTTCAGCAGAATTTTACTTGCATGTGATATTAGTGATATCGTTCAATAATTTCCACATTCTGTTGCATGACCTGTCTTTGGAATGGGCACAAATATGGATCTCTTCCAATCAGTTGGCCAGGTAGCGTCCAAATTTCTTGGCATAGATAAGTGAAC
>NW_004443977.1:2433016-2436015 GCF_000243295.1 Trichechus manatus latirostris | reverse complement strand
TGCATTCCATGTTTCAATTATTAATGGATGTTTACAGCTGTTTCTTCTCATTTTGAGTCATGCCTCATCGACAAATGAAGGTCACGAAAGCTTTACTGTATTCACATCATTAAGGTCAAATCTGCTTTGAGGAGACAGCTCTTCCCCCTTCATATTTTGAGTACCTTACAGCCTGAAGGGCTCATCTGGCACGGTACCAGACATTCTGCTGCACTTCATAAGATTTTCACTGGCCAATTTTTTTTAGAAGTAGATCACCAGTTCCTTCTTTACACTCTGTCTTAGTCTGGAAGCGCTGCTGAAACCTGGCCACCATAAGTTACTCTGCTGGTGTTTGGAATACCAGTGGCATAGCTTCCAGCATCACAGCAACACACAAGTCACCATGGTACAACAAACTGACACACAAGTGGTTAGGAGGGTAATAATCTCGATTGTTGAAGTCCACAAAAATGATGCCAGGGACTGGAAAGGAGTGCTAAACCACTGAACTCAAACTGATGATATGTTAATTCAGCTTTTCCAATTGCTGTTCACCTACTTGCGCAAGTAAATTATTATTTATTCTAGACGTGAAATAACAGATGCAGATTTTATTTATTTTATTATCTGGGTACCATCTGCGGCAAAGCAGGTTTGTAAAACATTATTATGCACCAGTGATTTTATTTCTCATCATTGCCATCGTCATTATCCTCTTTATTTTCTTCATCACCATCACCCTCACTATCTTTAGGGGCAGCATTTGTTTTTAGTGTTCACAAATCTGCTGGCTGCTGCATTAAGCACAGTTTTATATGTCTACATTAATTGTCTATATTTTATTTTTCTGTATCTTCCTTTTTATCTTCCGTATCCCTGATGCAATGAGATTTTCCCCATTTTCAGCTGAAGGGTATTGAAGTAATGGTCCATAGACATAATGAAAAAGTGAAAGTTTAGCTGAAGTTAACATTTTTTTAAAAAGTGAATAGCCCATCAGTGTGTACTGGCCATATATTTTTTTCTTTCTTTCTTATTTTTTGTGAAAGCATGAACTAAAATAAGTGAGAAAACAAATTTAAGTGGCAAGGTATAAATATGTGCAGGCTGGGCAAAATGATACCTTAATGTGACAAATGGTCTTGCTCACTTTTATTGTTGTACAGAAATGTCCTCCCTTCATACTGAAATAGAGATACAAATAGCATATGGCTAGAGACTAATGGCACACATGCTTCAGAGATTTTTTGTCTATGCCCCGGTAGTCCCTTGGTAGTTTAAAAAAAATGCCCTTATTCAAACCAGACCTTATTATAAAGAAAAATGTTCTTGCTTTGGAGAGTTTTCAGTATAGCACCTGTTACATCCTTTCCCTTTGTTCAGTGAGAAAACTCTTTAATTCACCTACAAGGAAAAATTGTATAAAGCAAAAAGGAAAACAAAGATAGGGACTAAATTTTATTTCTGGAACATGGATAATATACCTGTCAACTTGTATTTATTCCAGTGGCCTTCAGTGACATTTTCTAGTGACAACAGCAAAGATTCCAAAATTGTTTCCATGAGGCCCCACACAGAGCTAGGTAACTGAGGACATTATTAATTTTAATGCAGAGTAATTTACTGAAACCCAACACTCCATGATTAAAATATTAGGATATTTTTTCCTTTTTCATTCCAGTCATCACTCTAAATGAATCCACATTCCCTTCTCTTTATCTATTCCCCTATCCGCCAAAAGAGCCATCTGCTATTTCCTTTATGAAAAAATAAAACCTACAATTAGTGTCTTGTTCATCTTTTCTTTCTCAGAAAAAGAGAACTATTATGCAAATACTCTGCAATTTGGTTTCAAATACTCTTTGTAGTGTGATGAGCAATTTTCCTCAATACAAACCCAGCTTTTTTTGCCAGGACTTACTAATAGATTTTTTAAAAGGGGACTTTCATGCAACTTTTTTACATTCCTCTGATGTAAACTTTTCAAATGCATATTTGAATTAAATTATCGTTAGTCCTTGAGTTGTGGAGGAAAAAAAAATCTGGTATGTATTTCATCCTGATAAATAAGCCCAAAATACTCTCAAAATCTGTTTGTCACCTTTGACAAAAGATTTTGTCAAAATCTTTTTGATTAATAAATTTCATCATTGTCTTTATCTTAAGAAACGGCCTGTAGCACATGCTACTCTCAATAAATCAGAGAAAAGGCTTTCTTTTGCTTTCTCTGAAAGCATGTCGTAAGCAATGGCAGTTTACCTATGAGCACGTATTTGTTTCATTTCAGTTGTTCTTCATAAACTAAAGTATAACATAATCCAGTTCATTCTGGTATGGCTAATGTCCGGCGTTTAGAGCTGTCTTTTTGTTAACAAGAAAAGCATCTACAGTACTAAGTACTGATGGAACGGAGGTAAAAATTGTTATTTTCACTAACATAACACTTCACTAGGAACCAGGAGGAGCCCTGTAGGCGCAGTGGTTAAGAGCTCGGCTACTAACCAAAATGTCAGCAGTTTGAATCCACCAGCCACTCCTTAGAAACCCTGTGGGGCAGTTCTAGTCTGTCGTATAGGGTCGCTATGAGTCAGAATTGACTCGATAGCAATGGATTTGGTTTTTTGGAGGAACCAGGAATCCTGAGTCTTAAAACCGATCCTACTCCTACCAGCCATGTGACCTGGGGCAGTAATCTCACTCAGCCTACAGTTTCCTTATTTTACAGCTGAGAAATACTATCTTTTTTGACTGCTTCATAGGATTATAATGTGGATAAAACAACTGTTACATGTTATTACTCTTGCAGTAGATTATAGAGATACATATTTGATGGAGACAACAAGATGTACCAGAAGCTCTCAGAGTTTCACATTTTCCTGCAATAGCTTACCTGGGAAGCTTGCCACAAAGGCACATTCCTAAGAACCACTTCTACACCTAATTATCTGTGAGTGCGGCCGGTGAGGGAACCTTGGTGGCATAGGGATTAAGTGTTAAAACTGCTAACCAAAAGGTTG
>NW_004443977.1:2362495-2431496 GCF_000243295.1 Trichechus manatus latirostris | reverse complement strand
GATACCTCTCAGTGCTCCCTGAGCTGCCAGTCCTAAAGATGTTGGAGTAGTGTTAGGCTCAGCAAAGAAATGCAGAAACTGGTGTTATTCCCTACTCTGTGTCTTATCTGTTTTTGGGGGGCCACTGGGGAAGGTGGAATTGGAAGACTGAAACTATTTGGAAACCACCAGGAAAACAATGATTTCCGGCTCAAAAGCAAAATGTCCTTTGAGGTAGGGTGACACTGTCATACCAGTTTATTTCTTCTGTTTGGCCTTTTATTACTCCTTTTTCCAGGCATACGCCCTCATTGTCCCACTCTTCCTTTACTCAAAAAGTAACACATTAGACCCAAGCTAGATCCAGTCGATATACTCCATTAGATATACTCCATAACTCTGAATGATCTTTAAGGTCATCTGAACTCAACACCACTACAGCTGTAGTGGAAAATAAAAGTGAATAATGTCCTCCCAAATAGCTTTAAAGTAAAAGTAGTCAAGTAGTCCATCAAGAAATGAATGGATGAATAAAATGTGATATATCCTGACAAAGGAGTATTATTCAACTGTTAAAAGGAATGAAGTCCTAATACATGCTACCACATAGGTGAACCTTGAAAACATTATGCTAATTAAAATAAGCCAGCTATAAAAGGACAAATATTGTATGATCTCACTTATATGTTATATCTAGAACAAGCAAAAGCATTGAGACGGAAAATAGATTAGTGATAACCTTGGGTTGCAGGGTGGAGGGGGAAATGGGGAGTTAATGCTTACTGAGTACAGAGTGTCTGTTTGGGATGATGATAGTACAACATTGTGAATATAAATAATGCCACTGAATTGTAAAATGGCAAATTTTATGTTATATATATTTACCACAGTAAAAAAAAAATTTTAAATGCATGAGAAAAAAGAAAGTCAAATAGTTCTACAAGAATAATCAAAAAAGACCCCCTTCCTCCTTCCCTGCCCCCATTTTCTGTTGCCCCAAGCAGTCACTTTCACCTTTTTTGGCAATTCCCTGTGGTAAAAAAAAAAAAAAGAAAAAAGAAAAAACCCTCCATATATCTAAATAATATACTGTCAATTCTTAATTTTTCAGTTTTACGATCATGTCCTTGCCATTATGGAGGGTGAGAGTTTAACTTTCACTGTTTTCTCACCGCGACTTTGCTGATGTGCACCTCCTTTTCCCCATTTTCCAATGTAGTCATGTAATTTGTGTTTACATTATAATAATTTTGCACTATTCTGTGCTGTGTGGTAAGTACAGTGCCTTGCTTTTCTTGTGCATATCTTTGTGTTTTACCTCAAATTAATTTCTTCTTTTCACATTTGTGGATCTATCACTAATTTCACCTTCAACTTTCTATGAGAAAAATACATATCCTCTCACTGTGTTTTAAACTTGTTAGGTATTCTATTAATTCCATCTTCTTAGATCATCTCTCCCAAAGCTATATGTCCTGCTCCTGTCTGGCCTGGCTACGCTTTTGTTGTATAGCTTCATTCTGGAATATCCCTGGAAGATCCCTTTTCTATCATTTTAGAATTTTCACAACTCGTGTTGGATCCTTATCTTCTGGACTCCACATACTTTTAAAATTACATCCTCCTTTTTTATGATCACATTTAACAGAGAAAGTAAACATAGATGGTAAATTTTTAAGACCTAGGAGCCCTGGTGGCACAATGGTTGAGGTATTCAGCTGCTAACCGAAAGGCTGGCTGTTCGAACCCACCGGTGGCTCCACAGTAGAGAAAACCTGGAGATCTGCTCCCCTAAAGATTACAGCCTAGAAAACCCTACGGGACAGTTCTACTCTGACATGTATGATCACTATGATTTGGAAGCGACTCAACGGCACACAACAACAAGCATGTCTGAACATATTTTTGTTATATCCAATTGGTTGAAATTATGCTGGGTATAGAATTCTAGGTTAAAAAATAAGCCTTTCCCTGAGAGTTTTGTAGTCATTGGCCCCATTTAGGAGAAGAAACTAGAGAGTGGTCCCAGTTTTCACCTTATATAAATTTACATACTCCTTCTATTTCCATCAGAGTACTTCTGTTTCCATTATGCCTGGTGTCCCATAGTCCCCAAGCTTTATTGTTTACCCTCTCATAAGGGTGGAGGGAAGAAGAGGATCTGAAGTTTAAGTGCATCCTAAATATACTTTCAGGTAATGTTGCTGCAGGTAGCTTCGTTTTACCCTTCCTATTTATGAAGGCCTGGTGGTGCAGTGGTTAGGAGATTGGCTGCTAATGGAAAGGTTGGCAGTTCGAATCCACCAGCTGCTCCTTGGAAACCATATGGGGCAGTTCTACAGGTTGCTATGAGTCAGAATCGACTCCATGGTAATGGGTTTGGTTTTGATTGGTGGTGCAGAGGTTAAGAGCTCGGCTGCTAACCAAAAGGTCAGCAGTTTGAATCTACCAGCCACTCTTGGAAACCCTACGGGGCAGTTCTACTCTTTCGTATAGGGTAGCTATGAGTGAGAATCAGCTCAATGGCAGTGGGTTTTGTTTGGCTTGATGGTGTTAATAAGGGAGCCCTGGTGGCACAGTGACTAAAGCGCTTGGCTGCTTTCATCACTCTTCAGGAGAAAGAATGATTAAAGACCCCCCCAGCCACTCTTCAGGAGAAAGATGTGGCAGTCTGCTTCGGTAAAGATTTACAGCCTGGAAAACTCTATGGGGTGGTTCTGCTGTGTCCTGTAGGGCCACTATACATCAGAATCGACTTGATCGAAGTGGGTTTGGTTTGGTTGGGTGGTGCTAACATTACCTGAAGCTTTGGTGGTGTATACCTATATAAATTGAGTTGTTTCTCAGTTTTTCCCACTACTAATTTAGGCTTTAGATTTCTGATGTTTTCTAAGTCAGTTACCACTAGTAAGCCACTTCTCACTTCTAGTATTCTATTCTTACTTCTTCTTCTCTGTTATTGTTGGTGTCTTTCTTTTTATTAATTCCTTTTTTGTCAGTATAGTGGAATTGAGAGGGAATGAAAGTAAATGTCCTCTTAACCGGAAGCTCACCATAATTTTTTGTCCTTAATATTTTGTTTGAAAAATTAAAAAGCTACAAAAAAAGCTCAAGACTAGTATAATGAACACTCTTGTACCCTTCATATAGATAAACTTATTATTAATAATTTGCTGTTTATGTACATACACACACTTCCTCTACACTCTACACACAGGCTCTCTCTCAATAAATCATTTGAAAGCAAGTTTCAAACATAAGATACTTCATCTCTAAATATGTCAGAATCTCCAAAGAGCAAAGAACATTATTCTATATAACTACAATACCACAGTTACTCCCAAATATTTAACATTGCTAGTTTCACATGATAGACAGTCCATCTTCATATTTCCCCAGTTGTCCCAATCAAGTCCTTTATAGCTGCTGTTGTTTGTTTTTCCAATCCAAGAGTCAAAGATTCAGCATTGTCCTGTCTCTGTAGTGAACTGTCTTAGTTATCTAGTGTGCTGTAATAGAAATACCACAAGTGGTGGCTTTAATGAACAGAAATTTATTTTCTCACAGTTTTGGAGGCTAGAAGTCTGAAATGAGGGCACCAGCTCTAGGGGAAGACTTTTTCTCTCTGTGAGCCCTGGGGGAAGGTCCTTGTCTCTTTAGCTTCTATTCCTTGGCTCCTTAGTGATCTTCATGTGACACTGAGTCTGTCTTCCTCCGTCTCTGCTTGCCTCTCTATGCCTAACCTGCTCTTTTTATAGTTCAAAAGGGATTGAGTCAAAACAAACCCTACAGTAACACTACCTTATTGCCATAACAAAGAAAACCCATTCCCAAATGGGATTATAACCACAGGTATAAGGGCTAGGATTTACAGCACATATTTTTGGGGGACACAATTCAATCTGTAACATGAACTTAAGCTAGAATTCCCCCTTCCTTTTTTTCTCCTTCTTATATTGATATTTTTAAAGAGCTCAGGCCAGTTACTTTGCAGAATGTCTCACAATATGGATTCATTTAATATTTTATTATGGTTAGATACAAGTTAAATATTATTGACAAGTATACTACATAATTGATGTTATGAAGCATTTAAAAGAAAAAAATTTCCTATTTTCATAGGTTATCAACATTGTTTTATTTACTTTTCCATACAAAATATCATATGTCAAACCATAAATAAGGACCTAAAAATATCCTTTATGGCCATATGTTTCAAACTGTAATAAAGACACTTAAAAGGACTTTTTATTGAAGGCTAACTTGAAGATTTATTAAATAACCATTATGTTTCCATATTTTATCTCAATTTAATCAAAGGTAATTTTGAGTATAAGGAAATTAGAACTCACTCTTTTCATTTTATGAAATGAGGAAGTTGGAGTAGACAAATTTTATAGTCTGACCTAGCTTTCAAATTCTATGAATAAGATATCACTTATAATTTTTAAAATAAAAATTAAGTAAGGCTAATTTATGAGAAAAGTATCTTTTTTTTCACATTTAGGTGTGAATTTTTTACTGAAATAAACAACAGTATAAAGAATACAAGTAGCCAAAATGGTTTTGGAAAACCAAATTAGGTCAAAGTTCTAGATGAAAAAGAACAGTTGTGTATCAGTTTACCTTATTCCAGCAATTTAAGTTGATAACATACATAGTTATTGTGATACAAGGTATTAAAGACATACTCAGTTTTAATCAACTACCTTTCAAGACACCAAATCTAAATACTACTAGAAACATTGTATACACTACACCCAAATGAACTTGAGCCAAATTTAGAAGAAAAATATAAGAATGTTTAGTCTTCTATATAAATTCACAATGGGCATATTTTTAAAATTGAGCCTGTATTTACAATTTATACGTTACATATACATAAATACATACATTATGTGTGTGCTATCCAACTCCACACCATAATGGATGACTTAATAAGGTGAATCATCTTATTTATTGCAAACAACTGTATTTGTATAGATTATTTCCACTTTAAAAAGAAAGATCAAAGTGTAAAAATCCATAGTGTAACTTGGGGTTCAGTTTCAACTCACTTAGCGATAAATAAAATCTAATATTTTACATATTATAAAAGACAAAATATTGCTATTAATTTTATAAGCAGTTATTCTATGACATCTTCAAATTTAATAAATGTATAGTCTTTGCTTCTCATTTTATTTCGTAGAATTAAGTTACTTTGGAGTATAATAGCTACAATAATGTCTTTTTATTTTTAATTGATTCCATTGAGTGAAAGTACGTTTTCAATATCATTATCAGCATCATTAGTATAATACAAGTAACTATAATTGTAAAGAACTTTGAGATGAAATGGTGGCATTATATTTATTTCTTACAGGAAGCTCTGATCATGGCAAGTATGGACCATCCACACCTAGTTCGACTATTGGGTGTGTGTCTGAGCCCAACAATTCAACTGGTTACGCAGCTTATGCCCCATGGCTGCCTGTTGGATTACGTCCATGAGCACAAGGATAACATTGGTTCTCAGCTGCTGCTTAACTGGTGTGTCCAAATAGCTAAGGTAAGTAAGTGCTCATCACTTCTAGTGGAAATCACATTTCTTGGTTTATATCTCCTAATCTAGAATAGCATGTCAAGTCTTTCACCTATTAAATAAAATAAATTATGCCTGATATTGAAATATATACTATGAGGTGGCATTGCTATGCAAACCGCAGATCAAACACATGATATATTAGATATTTTTGGATAATTATATCATGCTGTTGATGTTGCATTGATCAGATGCCAAAAGAATTGTTGTACTGGATTTGTTCGTTCTTTGGTTTGTTTTGGTATAGTATAGTTAATAAACAAACAAAACCAAAGAAAGAAAAGGTTGAATGTCTGAATTATTCTGTTTTTAGAAGATTTTAATAAAATAGATTGTATTAAATTCTTACTATTACAAATGGTTAAATTCTCAATATTCTAGATATTTTGATAATTCTCACTTGGGCTTTAAGGATTGGTCTTTTTTGATCTGGCAGGAGGTCTCATAGGAAGTACAAGTTATGAAGAGGGATGTGGTAGGGATGGAGGACTTTTCTGGTGAACTAGAGAGCAACTACTCATTCTCAGGGCACTGTGGTTTTGGAGGAGTATTACCAGATTAGTCTGATTTTCCAGTTTCTCAAGAGGATCCAGAATTCTGAACTTTTATGTGAATTTCCCCAAATTTAAATCTTGACTCAAAGTTTTGAAGCATTCTGGGGGCCAAGCAAAACATTTATGTCTTGCAGTCCACTGGCATGCAACCTCTGGTATACATTCTTTATGTTCAAAGGAACCATGTATGACTTTCTATACCAAGCATCTTTCTTGAAAATTTTATTTTTAGAGAAATAAGGTCAAGATGAATTTTAATTCAGTACTTCAACTCTTAGTTACATCAAAATATGGCTGGGATTTTATATATGTATATATATATTCATCTTTGCATTTGTGTAATTGTCAGAATGTTAATTTAGTAGATTTGGCCTATTTATTTTTATGACATCAGAATATATAAAAGTAAATTACCAAAATCAGAAATTTGAGATAATTCTTAAAAGTAAAACCCAGAAAATAATTTAAGGGAAAATCCTAGTTTATATATCCTCAAGTCTCAATATAGTTTTCTTATGGACCATTTATTCTAATTTTGTGAATATTAAGTGATGAAAACAACTGAGAAGATTCTTTATGGTAATGAAGTTTAAATGAGAGTCTTCAAAACTGATTTATTTGTCTAAGACCTTCTATAATATATAAAGTAAGGTAAATATGCAATCAAAATTTTAAAATCATCCTAGGGCTCTAAATGAAAACAAAGCTACTTGAAATTTCTTAGCTCTCTCTATTTTCCCTTCAGTGTTCTCTACAATTTAGGTTTTTCCTTAAAGATTTATGGCATTAAGATATCAATTCTGTATGACTATACAGTCTAACAATAGAAGTGCTTTGAGTTCCCTGAATGCTCACAGTTTTATACCTCTTTGCCTTTGCAAATACCATTCCCTCTGCTTAGAAGAAATCTTTTTTCACAGCCTTTTCATTCACACTGCATGATCTCAGTCATCTTTCAGTGCTGATTGGGCTACCTCCCTTCACAGAGCCTTCCTTTGTCAACCTATTTCTCTCTAAGCAGAAATAACCGTTTCCTCTTCAGTACTAGTTTTGGTCATTGATGTCTTGAACACATTCATATTATTTAAATGTTACACTATTTGTTTACATATTTCTTTGATTATATGGCAGGATTACTTTGTCATCAATCCTTCAAAATATATTTGTTGAGAACTTACCGTGTGCCAGGGACTATGCTGACTAAGGTATATAGGAATAAATAACCTGGACTTTAACGAGCCGTGGTGGCACAGATGATTAAGTGTTTGGCTGCTAACTAAAAGGTTGGTGGTTTGAACCCACCCAGCAGCTCTGCAGGAGAAAGATCTGACAATCTGCTTCCGTAAAAATTACAGCCAAGAAGCCCCTATGAGGTAGTTCTACTCTGTCACATGGATTACTATGAGTTGTAATGGATTCCACAGCAAGTAAAAACTACAATAACAACATGAACATGGTCCTGATTCTCTTTGTACGCCCTAATAGGTTGAACAGACATTTAAGAAATAAAACAGTTAAGTCCAGAGTTAAACATTGTAGTTCATATTTTGAACGAGAAAAATAATTACATGGGATACTTAAGGGAAGACCCCACTGAGTCCTGAGACAAAAGGTGCTGGCTATTGGAACATTTCAGGCAGAGAAAAGATCACACAGGGCCCTATAGTTAGGATAGCCATGTGATTGATTATCCAAACTGGACAATTTGGGGAGTGAAAGGAACTCTTACTAGTTATGCCAGGATAATGGCACAAAAAAATCCTAAGCAGATCAAGCCATGGAGTCATGATCTGTAGCAAAAAAAAAAAAAAAAAATTGGGTTTTACTATAAATATAGTTGGGAATTACTGAAGTATTTTAACATGGAAGTGACATAATCCAATTTATGTTCTAAAGATATCACATCAGTGTATGTGTGGAGATTTGATTGAAGGAATGTAAGAATGGAAATGAAGATACCAGTGAGGAGTCTGGGGGCAATGGAAATAAGGAGAAATAGATGAATAAAAAATATTTTTAAGATAAAATTTCTAACATTTGGTTGTTGACTAGCCATGGATGGTGAAAGAGTGGAGTGTGGTAGTACCATTTCCTGAGATAATGAAGGCTGAGGGATGAACATGTTTGTATGGGAAAAATCAAGAGCTCAGTTCCATACATGACAAGGTGCTACAGTTTATGGGACATGAAACAGGAGATATCAATTAGGCTGTTGATTTTGGTGCTCAAAAGAGGGGTTGGGACTGGAGGCAAATTCAGGAGTTATATATATAAAGTTTTTAAATACTTGAGAAGAGATGGGATTACTTAGAGACTGATATATATTTATTTCTAGCACCTAACATTTGGTCTTACATACAGTAACCATTCAGTAAAAATTTAATAAATACTTTCAGCTCAACTGAAAAAAAACAAATAGTCCACCTTTAAGGAGTCAGTCCTTGCTTCATCTTTTTTCATACTTTGAGAGCACAATTGTGTAGGGAAAAAAACATTAAGATTAGGAAGCCCTAAATTTGAATGTTGATGCCTTTTCAGTTTTATGAGCCTGAGTAAGCTACTCAACCTCTCTGAATTTTAGTTTCTCAATGTACAGAGTTAAAATCAATAATCATTACGTGTTTTTTCTCATCTGCAAAGTGAGAATAATAATATCTGCCTGAATAAAGGCTGAATAATGACCCCGCAAAGATGTCCAGGCATGTGCAAATCTCAGAAGCTGTAAATATGTACCTTACATGGTAAAAGGGACTTCGAAATATGATTAACTTCAGAATCTTGAGATGGTGAGGTTATGCTGAATTATCTGGGTAGGCCTAAGCGGGAAGCAAAAAGAGCAAATTGAGTGAGAGGAAAGATGTAAGGACAGAAGCAGAGGTTGAAGTGATGTGCTTTGAAGATGGAGGAAGGGGCCACAAACTGAGGAATATAGGTGACCTCTAGAAGCTAGAAAATGTAAGGAAACATTCTTTCCTACAAACTCTAGAAGGAACTCAGGCCTGCCCATACATTGATTTTAGTCTAGTGAAACTGATTTCAGATTCTGACCTCCAGAACTATAAGAGAATAAATTTGTGTTGTTTGAAGCCACTAAATTGGTGCTAAATTATTACAGCAGCAATAGAAAAACTAATACATACTTCATAGGAATTTGTAAAGATTAAACAAACTCGCCCATGTACAAACATACATGGCTCAGCTCCAAGAATATGGTGGGTGTTTAAAAACAAACCGTTATTAGCTATAGGTGAAAGCTACAGAATAGAGAATTGTTTCAGAATTGTTTATAAAATATGAGTGAATATGATCTGAGTAAGTATAAGTACTTTACGAATAGCACTTTCAGTAACTTAGAGGACTCTTTTTCTTTGCTTCTAATTCTCACCAAGAGAGACTAATGGAAGTGAGATGTCATTATAATTGCTCCAACACCCAGTTTCATTTTGGCTGTATCCCTTTCTTATTTACAAACCTGGGGGGAAGAAGGATGGTGCTATAAAATAACCAACTTATGTTTATTCATATTATACCATACCTGTGGAGAATTTAATAGTATGTTTAAGAAATAATAATTATAGCGAACATTAAACTCTGTGTGAGGCACTGCTCTCTGTATTTTTTATGCATTAATTAATTTTATTTTTTATGACTAAAAATTCCATTGTCATTCTTCAAAGTGTAGGTTCTGCCTATCAACACAAATACTCAATAATATCATTTTTGCAAATAGATTGAATCAGGCATTTATATTTTCCGAGAAAACTTGTGTTGTCCCAAAGGTCACCATGATTTTTAGGTCAGTTTTATTTTTTTCAGTTAAGCTTTTTTCCCCCATTTCCAACTCTACTATGTTCCCAAATTATTTTTCTTGTCCATGTGATATTCCTAATTGAAGCTAGCCAGAATTCCTAATTGAAGCTAGCCAGAATTCTATTAGGAAACCTTACTTTGTGTGGACCCTTTAGAGGTATCTGTGAAACTCGTTTTCTTCTTTATTGGTGACAGAGTGGGAGTTAGTGAAAGGGGCAAAGATGAGAGATGAAGAACCTCTCTCAATTAAAAAAAACATAGCTCACAATGATTTGAAGGAGAGCAGATTCCTGTGTTAAGATGTGAAGTCCCATGAACAGATGTGAGGTCTTCTTGAAGATGTGAACATGTTCCATGAGCAGAGCCTTCAGTCAACTTCTTTATCTCCTCTTTTTCACTTTTCCCTAGCAATAGTTATCCAGAGTGACAGGAAGCTATCAATTCCCATTCTATTCTACCATTTTCTTCTGCATGGATAAAAGTTAGATTCAGACCCTGATTTATGGTGTCAGTAAAATGCATGAACTGGGAACTGAAATTTCTGATTTGTTTCTGATCAAAACTAGACTCTATGTGTAAATGTACTTCAGTCATATCCACATACAAACTAAAATTAAAAACATAATAAGTAATCTGGGGAAGTGGCAGAAGACTACTAACATTCTAAAAATTATAAAATTGGCACATGTTATTACATAGCAGTTAAGCAAGGAACATGTACAGACAACGTGTAATGATAATCTGAATGTCAGTGCTGAATTTTTTAATGCAATTGATTTTGATCATTTTATTTTTTTATGGATTGAAATTCTGCTGTCATTATTCCAAGTACCTTCTGAATGACATTTAATACTGTTTAGAAATTTGTGAATACCAACTAACTAAATGGGTTTCTTTTTTTAAAAAACAAAGAAATTGTTATATTTTATTAAGATGAAATAGAAAATTAATATTGAAATTAGTGGCTCTAGTATTAGTGACGTACCTGCACCCTACTTAATGAAAATACACAATTTAAATAAAAATTAAAAGCTTTTTTTTTTCTAGTCATATAACCACTTTTCTGTAGAGACGAGGGTGAAAGGTAGTTTATAATTTATCATTACTGCTATTACTTACCTTTAAAGAGTACTAAGTATTCTGATGAATTGTTATTAGATTTTTGAGAGTCATTGGCATGAGTCTAACTGAATCGTGAAATTTATTCATGGTAAACATGTTTAGTGACTTTCCCAGGGTCACACTGCAAACTAGTATAAGAGTGAACAACAAAATTCAGTATCCTTGATAATTAATCGATTATCTCATGGAGAGGTACTATTGAATTGTTGTTTGCTGTTGAATTCTGGTTTTCTTTTCCTAGAGACAGCCTAATGAGTAAATTCTTACAGGGTTTCTGTCCGTTTCTTAGAACCATGTCTTATTTAAAGACTTGAGAATTGAGTCCCCAAAGTGATATATCTATGGTCTTTGTCTAACCAGGAGGAATCATTTATTTATTCATTGAAAAACATATTGGGTTATGATATAACATGTAGTATTTCAGGCTCTGGGGATTAAAAAACATAACAAAAAAGTCATTATATCATACTTCTTATATTTCCCTGGTAAAGACAGACATTAACTGTGTAAAGACAAGATATTTCTTCATGTAGTGAGACATGAGAGATGGCGGTTATGAGGGCAGAGTTCAGAGTAAAGCAGAACTGGGTTCCAGTTCTAGCTCTACCACTTATCATCTGTAATAACTTAGTCAAATTTCTTAACATCTCTAAATCTGTTTCCTCATCTGTAAAATGGGCATAACTTTAGTGCTATTGTGATAGTTGAAAGAGAGCATGCATTGATTTTCCACAATTGCTGCCAGAACTTCAGTGCTTACTACATGTTTTTATTATAATATTAAACAAAATAATAATATATTATTATTAATATCAAAATTAATTAATTTAGACATGACTGCTGCAAAAAGATAGCCTTGTGTGGCAGAAAGATCATGAAACTTAGAGAAATACAATTTGGGTTTGAATCCTGGATCATACTAACAGAACTTTTAAGAGTCTTTTACCTCTTTGGACAAGTGAGAATACTTCTATCTGCATAAAATAAATCAAACCTATGTTTATCCAATTTTAAGGTAATTAATAAATAGAGGTAACTGATATTAAGCTGAAAAATTAAAGTTTCTATAGAACCAGAATATGTATGTATATTTCCTTATTCATTCATACTCATTTATTGCTGTACTCATTAATATACCAAACAGCCAGTGAGAATCATGATATGATTATCCTGGTGAAAGAACATGCATTTTGAAATTAGAAAAATCTGGCTTTGAGTCCCAACATTACCAGTCATTAGCTGTGAAACTTTGGGTAAATTTCTCAAACTCTGAGATTCCTCATCTAAAAGTTAGGGAGAATAATATCTAACTTATAGGGTTTTTGTAACAATTAAATAAAATAGTAAAATTTGTCAAGATCTTAACGTGTTGTCTCCCACTTAGTAGTTGCTTAATAATTACCAACTTAAAAAAATCACACAGAGCAATGCTCTCAAGCTCGTCCATTTCAGAAGAGGATTGTTTTACCTTTACACAAATAAAGGGTTCATTGAAGTGATTGTTTTCCTGGACAGAAGACAAATCTGCCCCGGAGAAGTTTTTCAGGTATTTCCTCATGTTAAACAGAAAAGTTGTCAGTCTGAAATACCAGATTCAAGGAACCTCACTTTTTTTTTTTCCAGATTCTAATTATTCCAGCCTAGTGGCTTGCCTATCAGAGTTGGTCAGAAATTCCATTTTAATCACATCACTGGGATTTCCCCACAAGGATTATTTTAGGGACGTAGAAGAGTCTGGAGAAGCATACCAAGTATTTGGCAGACGGGCAGGATCTCCATTTTCCCAACCTTTGTAAAGGTGCTCCTTGGTCGGCCCCAGAGCAGTAGAGCTCTCCAATCCCCTTCAGGCATGCACAATCATTATAGCTTCCAGATCATTGTCTCCTCTTTTTATTTGGCATATAACATAAGCATATATTACTCATGAGTCTGGGGTCACCTGGGGGTCAGCTTGGTGGCTGTTTGGTATTGGCTGGGCTAGTTCACTTATCAGGGATTGGCTGGCTGTCAAATGATCTAAACAGGGGATACTCTGCTTTTCAAAGCTCTCCATCTCCATCAAGCTAGCCCAGGGTATGTTCCCACAAATCCTTGTCTCATGATGTTCAGTCCCCAGGGCCTGGGCATCCATCCATACACCACCTTCTGAGAAGCCCTGGAGTCCCTCTGTAGGTATAGAGTGAGAGTAGGAGCATAGGTGTCCCCCTCTCAACCCACTTTCATCCCCCTTCTGGAATTGCCACCAGTAATGTCTCTTCCCTCTTCAGTCTTGGAGAACCTAATCGTTTTTCTCCAAGTTCATGAGTTCAGCATCTTCCACCTCCACCCTCAACTCCACTGCCAGGTAAAAAGAAGCCAATTTCTCAAACAACAAAACCTAACTAGGGCTTATCTCATAGGTGCTAGTACTCAAAATTGCAAGTTTAGGACCTATAGCACAAAAATGTTACAATCTCTTTCAAGATGGGGAGTCCCAGTGAGAAAACACAGACTTTCTTATTTGTTTCAAAGCAGAAAACAAAACACAAATTGGTATCTCAATAGATTATTTTGCTGTGTGTGAAAAAGGAAAGAAAACCAATAGAAAAATCACAAGGAGAGAACCCAGACCAGAAAAGTTCCTTCGTAAAGGTGATGAATCTTAATAAATAAATATGGGAGCCTCTTGAAATGGCACAGCAAGGAACACCAGAAGATTATTGAGTTCAGTGATTTAAATTTTTTTTCCTGAGCCATGAATTTGTTTTTTCATGTGAAATCTTACTTGAAAATCTAAACAAGTAAAACTGAGCCATAACTTCAGCAGTAAAAGGGGGTTGAGAGGGCTTCATGGGTCCAAGTTCTCCTAGGTTCTCAGAGAGAGCAGCTTCAAGATCGTCTGACGTGCTTGTGTTGTTGATAAAGAAACAGAAGTCTAAGCAGGTGACAGCACATGCTCAAGGCCACACTGCTTCCTAGTGACAAAGTCAGGACATGAATTCCTATCCTGCATAGCCTTGTTGCCTCTCCTCAACATTTGGTGAAATAATTACTGCAGTATTAGAAAGAATTGGTCTAATGAGTTTTTCTCCCTTATAGAATGTCATATGAGAGGCAGCTAGCTTATTTTTATTTCCATGTACTTTTTGTGTTTTTAGTTTACCTTACAAGGATTTTTTATCTTTAATGTCCCTTTCCACCAATGGTTTTCCCTCTACATCTTTACATCAGCATGTCTAGTAACATTGCAGCCTCCCAAATTGGTGATAAAACACCTGGCTGAGTTTGAATCGTGTTTATCCCCTCCCTGAAACAACCTCATGTTTTTTTTATTTATGTGCCAAATTCTCATTGCCTTAACGGAGGACGATATAGAAGGGGCAGTAAAGGATAAGAGAGAATCTCCATTGTACCAGATGAAAAGGAAGTTTATTGAGGCAGTTTCTAAAGCACAGGTCCCAGAATTGCACTGAAGCCTTAATTATTTCCTGGGGTTTACATGAAATATGAAGGACTCTCACTTAGAGGAGAAGTTATTTAGGTTTTTTCTAGCCTAACCTATAAAATAGAAAGCTTCCTTTTGCTGAGCTTTGCCTGTGGCTTTGTTTGGCATGCTGAGCAACTCTAATTCAGCTTTGTAAATTACTCAGTTCTATAAATGGCAAAGGTTTTCATTCAGCTACCATACACGTAGCAGAAAGTTAAGAACTTAATTTCTTCTGAGTGAATTTATGCTGTAGCTGGTACTTTTAATGTACTCTTTTTTTTGTTGTTAGAAAAGTGAAAGCTGTCCCATCCAGATGGATTAAATTGTACTGCATGTGTATAAAGTGTTCACAATTAGATCTATTAGTCATGACTATGTGAAGCCTGGGATTATGGCAGATTTTAGGAGCGCAGTGATTTTCTCAAATGCTGATTCAAATTACCAGGTCTGGCATATCTAGTTTATTGCTCCCCTGTGGCTTTTGTTTCTAAAACTATAGAGGTAGCTGAGTCTTACAATATTTCTCTCAGGAAGTTGTGTTATATATATTTAAAATGTATGTATGCAATGTCATTTTCTCACAGATTTTAACATATTTACAGTAATTCAGAGAGATAGGACATGGATTTTGCTCCAAATATGAGAAACAGAGGATGAGGAGATCAAGTTATTTGCCTGGAAACAGAAAGTCCATAGTGTGACTGAGAACAAAACACGATTTACCCTTTCACATCTGCCCAATTCCTTCTCCAGATAGTTCTAAGAGTCACAGTAAATTGCAAAAAACTTACAGGGAGGTTCCATTTAACCTAAACCCAGTTTCTCCCAGTGGTAACATATTACATAACGTAGTAGAATATAACAACCAGGAAATTGACATTGGTACAATCCACAGAAATTATCCAGGTTTCATCCATTTTACATATACTCATTTATGTGTGTGTGTGTGTGTTCTATGCAATACTATCACAGGTGTGGATTCATTTAATGACCATAATCAAGATGTAGAACTGTTTGATCACCACAATGCATATAACAATTTTAACTATGTAATGTAACCATTATAACCACATCCACCCCTAGTTTTGTTGTTGTTGTTGTTTTTGAACTTATACTCAAGTCTTGGCCATGCTTTGTAATGATGACTTAATTTATTTTAAGATCTTGTTAACTTACTGTGTTTTGTGCGTTATAGTGAACATACAGTACTATAAAATTTAAGCTTTACTCCAGCATTAATAATTTTGCAGAGTCTTACTTCAAAGGATACCCTCTATGAAATTTTATAAAAATATTCTAGAAAGTACCTATGAAGAAGAGACACTTGATTCTGTGTAGTTATGTGACCTAGGAGGGATGCAACAGTCAAACAGGCAGTATTAGATCCTCTTACAATTACTTAGTGGGAACAGCTACCCTCCCACATCTGCACCCTCTGATTACCCTAGGAAAGTGGTTTAGCAGGTCACTGGCTGCAGAAAAGAGATAGCCCAATCAAACTTAGAAGGGCATAGAGCCAGAAAGGAGGAAAATTAGGTTATAATTAAGATACACCAAAAATGAATGAGAGCAAACAGTTAAGGCTTTATGCCAATCTTCTCCCTTCTGAGAAAGTTCAAAATATTAGACTACTTCTACTTAATATTATAAACTGTAAAATAAAATAGACACAGCCAGTGTAGTATGTATGTATGTGTACACGCACACACACACACACATATATAAACACATATAGTATTTTTATATACCTGGAATATAAATGCTGGTAAGATGAATTTAAATATTTAAAAAATAGAGCAGTTCTGTAAAGCCAAAGTTTTTTAAAAACCGAATTTTATATGTAGATATGGAGAAGGATGTAGTATATTGAGAGCCATTATTGTCAAGATTAAAACTATTAAGCAGAACAGTAATTGTACAGGATTTCACTTTCCATCATCTAGGTTTGATTGATTACAAAGAGCTTGTTGGCAGCTGTTTGTTATTTTTCATCAGGCTAAAGTGAGAGCTGAACAGAATGAATGTGTAGTTGTGGAAGGAAAGGGTGAGCTGGGCGGTTATGAGCACTCAAAGAAGTGTAGCAATGGGTCAAGGATTTTATCCTTCATTATGGAGCCTTTTCCTAAGCTCAATATCTCCCCCATCACAAAGTGAACAAAGGATGAGTTTAATGACAGTCAGTCATTTATCAGCTGGCCACATTTTAAGATTCAAGATTGTGTTAATCCCAGTGCTCTATGCCTTGACAAGGCTAATTGTTTAATTACAATAATACATCACTTACTCCTGGTGCACTTTCACTGGCAAGGACCAGAACTAGGGACTCTGATGATTATCGCCCCAAGCAAGCACATTAGCATGAATACAGGTTACTGATGGGGCTGCTCTATTACAAATTGTAGTATATAAGATTTAAGCCAAGTAGCTTGTTACAAAGTCCCTTGTAGATAAATCTTCAGACTGGGCTGAGCCCTGAAATTAGAATTGTCTTATTTTAAAAAAAATAAAAATAGCAAATCTCCTTTCTTTCCATAGTGTATGTGACAAATTATCAGTTATTCTACTAAAATTAAATAGAATTTATAAAGCTTTCTCCAAGAATGCATTAAGTACTAAATAAAAAAAAAAATCCTTAAGCCAATTGCTATACAAGGTTAAAGAATTCCATAAAAAGTCAACTAATATTGGGGTGAATGGCTTCTGTGATATAGTATTGTTCTTGATCTGGCTGCTGGTTACATGAGTATACTCAAATTGTGAAATATCATTGAGTTGTATGCTTATGATATGTGTACTTTTCCACATGCATATTTATATTTTTAAAATAGGATTGAAAAATTGACCTACTTATATTGGTTATATTTTACTTTAAATATTTTTTATGCCTGTGACCTTAAAGCATTGGCATATCAAGTTGCAATATTAGCCTGAAAAGACTCAGTTTTTATATAGATTGGAAGAATGCATATCCAGTCTGAAAATACAGGCAATCCCTAGACTAACAGTGTACAACCAAATATTCTTCATGATGGAGGTAAGAAAATTCCATGAATTCCTTTCAACCCCTGGTGGGCAACCGGACTTGTCTAATGTTAATCAGAGTTTTTTGTGGAAGAGATTGTTTTATCATAGTTTGGTTTCATATCAGTGGACAATGACAATTCATGGTAGTCACAATAATGGAAAGAAGTGCCTTATGTGTCTTTAAACTAAGTGTTGTTCATGAAGAAAGATCAACCCTCTAATAATAAAATTAACTAGCACTCAGAGTGACTTTGTGCTTGACGTTATGCTAAGCGCTTTACATGGAATATCTTTTTTTAATTCTTACAGCTAAATTGTAAGGTAGATATTATTGTATGATTAAATGAGTTAATATATGTAAAGTACCTAGCACAGTACCTATTATATAATAAAGCAAAAAACTCATTGCCATCGAGTCGATTCCGACTCATAGCGACCCTATCGGACAGACTTGAACTGCCCTATAGGGTTTCCAAGGCATGGCTGGTGGATTTGAACTGCTGACCTTTTGGTTAGTAGCCAGACTCTTAACCACTACACCACTAGGACTCCTATTATATAATAGCACTTAATAATGTTAGCTTTGTTATTAATATTATCATCACTATCATTATTATTCTCATTTTACATGAAAACCCTAAGGCTTAGATAGGTTATATAACCTGTCCAAGGTCACCAGCTGATAAGCATGGAGCTATGACTCTGGTACAGCCTCTGTCAGGTCCACTGTGTTATATTACTCCAGGGAATGGACAAGGCAGCAACCACAGGCCGATAGCACCAATGCCTTACTGGTTTACCATCTTAATTAAATAATATGAAGGTAATATTTTTTATTCCCTACCATAACCAGTAAAATCTAATGTTTAAAAATTTATGTAGGTCAGGTACCTTGTATGGTAATTTTGTGGGGATTGTAGAACACAGACTATGTATATAGTAATATAATGAATTGAGTACATCTAGAATCACCATCTCAGTCACAGTTACTCTTGGTATTGTCCTCCTGTGAAAATTTTATATTAAAACATGACTACATAGTGTCATATTTCAATAGTTCATTCCATCACTACCTTCCTCTGAGAATACCTCAGTATAATCCATATGGTACCTATACCAAAAAACCCGTTGCCATTGAGTCAATTATGATACCTGTAGACGATCATAATATCATAATACCCTTATGGAGTAGACCTTAACTGTGTAGCATCTATGGGACAGTAGTCCCTCCCATGCTTATTCTCATGTTACAGCTGTCCATGATCTTATTCACAGGTGCTTTGCAGTATCTGGCCACAAATTCCTCACATTTTCATAAAATATTGAGGTAGTGGAAAACCCATTATTTTTTTTTAAATTTGCATTCACCAAAAGAGTGTCTTGGAAAAACATTATTGAAAACATCTCTTAAATCAAATTCAAGGTATTACAACAGCACCTGCTATAGTCTGTCAAAATTTCCATTATAAACCCATATTTTCCAGATTTATTACTTAGCTGTAAAGTTTTCCTGTGGACTGTGATACAGAATATGGAATTTCAGCCCAAAGTAATTTTTATTATCATCACTCAAGGTATTGAGATTTTTCAAGTTATTATTGTTTTTAAAAATGCTACACAAATGAAATACTTTGGGGAACACCCACACATTTTAAATCCTTTTATAAAATGCAACATTAAAAACAGTTTGTTCCTCATAAGAAACAAATAACTAGAATCTGAAGGCCTGAAGGGGAAATTTTGCAAGCCAACATGAATTTATTTCCTTATGATTTGGGGGCTAATTTGATATTTAAATTGAGATTTTTAATATTACTACAATAAGCTTTCAAGAAATTGGCACCATATGGGTCTAAAAGAAATTGGATTGTAGGTGAGGGAGAATTATAATAAACACTGAAAATGCAACCCACATTTCTATATTCTCAAAGCTACTGATCCTGCTGCCATCAGATAGTATTATTCTTGTTTCTTTTCCTCCCCGTTCAGTGTAGAAGAGACTGATAAACAATTTATACAATGAGAAAACATTGGGGTGAACTGCTAGAATCAGGAATTTTATCAGCACAACAATCCCCACTGCAATTTAATAATTGAATTTCTTGTCAACAGAAATTGCTACATTGGAAGTTCTAAATTTTTCTATCCCCAAAGCACTCATAACATAAGCAAGAAAAATATGGATCACCTTGTTCTGCCAGCTTACTATTCCACCACTCTATCTAAGAGGTGTTTAACAGGAAAATACTACCTGGAGTGTGCTTCTTTTTGGGGACAGAATGAATTTAAAAACAGCTACTATAGATCAGATGTTGTTGTTAGGTGTCGGCGAGTTGGTTCCGACTCATAGTGACCCTGTGTACAACAGAATGAAGCACTGCTTGGTCCTGTGCTATCCTTACGATTGTTGCTATGCTTGAGCCTGTCGTTGCAGCCATTGTGTCAACACAGCTCGCTGAGGCTTTTCCTCTTTTTCTCTGACCCTCTACTTTACCAAGCATGATGTCCTTCTCTAGGGACTGGTCCCTCCGATGACATGTCCAGAGTATGTGAGACAAAGTCTCGCCATCCTCCCTTTTAAGGAGCATTCTGGCTGTACTTCTTTCAAGATAGATGTACCTGTTCTTCTGCCACATCATGGTATATTCAGTATTCTTCACCAATACTGTAATTCAAAGACATCAATTCTTCTTTGGTCCTCCTTATTCATTGTCTAGCTTTCACATGCATATGAGGTGGTTGAAAATACCGTAGCTTGAGTCAGGTGCTCCTTAGTCCTCAAGGGTTGGATAGGATGGATAAATTAGTTACACTTTATATCCTTGAATTCTGATTTCAGTACTCAAAAGAAGTCACTTCTGGGAGAGTTCTGGTCATTAACAATTCTAAAGCACTTGAAAATACATTCCTGAGTATATAAAGGAAAATCTGTACTTTAAATATAATGGGGAAAAATAGATAAAAGAAGTTTTACTACCTTGACTACTCTTAGACAAAGACATCAAATAATTTTTCCAATTATCTAAAAATAGCTGGAATAAAATTTATAATATAAATTTTTAGGACAAGCTCTGACTTGCCCCTTATTTTCACTCATGTGCATGCAGCAGATGATATTCTGTTAATGTTTATGTATAACTTAACATGTACCTGACTACGGAGAATAGAGGAAATGGATATGAGATTAGTGAGTAAGTCTTTTTAATGTTGGTCATACAGAGTGAATTTGCGTGTGCATTGCTAGGCATTTACTGGCCCCTTTCCAAGCTAGGAGCTCAAACTGCAAACCTCTTAATGCAAGGAGTCAGGAAGAACCTTAGGAGGCTGTTTTACAGTCTGCATGAAGGATAAATGACCATCTCAACAATGGCAATATCTATGGGCATTTAGAGCAGAAGGACAAGGGGATCCTACGATTACTTGGTGATGAGTGATTATGTTTAGTGAAGTGCTTTGTGAATAACTTTCTCTAAAATGAATGGCAAATATGCTAGTGTATCTCTAATTCACAGAGTTTAACAGACTCTCAGAATAAAGGGCTCTGACAAAGTTTGTTTGGCTCTTATGAACAGTTTTTGGCTTGGTTTTGTGGGTAAGCTATGGCCCTTGTTTTAGCCGTGGTGGTGCAATGGTTAAGCATTCAGCTGCTAACTGAAAAGTCAGCAGCTCAAGTTCACCAGCTGCTCCTTGGAAACCCTATGGTGCAGTTCTGTTCTGTCCTATAGGGTTGCTGTGAGTCAGAATCAACTCGACGGCAATGGGGTTGGTTTTGGGTTTATGGCCTTTGTTATAACAATGTCTTTCTCTTTCTCTCTCTCTCCCTCTTTCCGTTAGAGGCATCCAATTTATCACTCATTCACCTGACTTCCTGGCCTTGGATTATATATCATATTAAATACTTAGATGTGTAGTTACCCAAACCAGTGTAGAATACCCAGCTAGTATTTGTCCCCAAAGACATAGAAATATGACAGAGCCATAGAAGGAGCTTCAACAAGTTGTATGAATCACAGTTACATGGGATGCAGACAGACAAACAGTATAATAGACAGATGGGGTTAAAGTCAGGATCCAAGAAGTGCCTCTAAGAAGCAGCCTCATCCCTTTTCTTCCACTGTATAATGTCACAACCAGAAGCCCAAAGCAGATAGTTTTCCTTGATTGTTTTAGAGGAGGAATGTCCAGGGGAAGCCACAAAGGACTGCTTCATTCTGATGCCCAAGCAGCGTGGCACTGAGGCAACTATTCCAGCAACCTGCAGGCCATGTGCTATGTTTGTCTTTCTGCCTGAGGCACTCACCAATTATGTGTGCTATAAATGTAAGCTGATCTCTTCTCCAGAGGTGAAAGTAAATGAGTTGAGAAATGCTTTTCTGTGCTCCAGTTTATTAAAGAAGATGAAGAGTTCTTAACTGGAATGAAAGTAATAATCCAAGAAGAAACTCAAAAAAGCAAAAGAATTAAGCATTGGGATCAATACCAGTATCAAAAATGTATATCCTATCTCTACCAACCTAAAAACCAAACCCATTGCCATCAAGTCAAATTCCAACTCATAGTGACCCTATAAGATAGAGTAGAACTGCCCAACAGGGTTTCCAAGGCTGTAAATATTTACAGAAGCAGATTGCCACATCTTTCTCCCACAGAGCGGCTGGTGGGTTCGAACCACCGACCTTTTGGTTAGCAGACAAACGCTTAACCACAGCACAACCAGGGCTCCTTATCCTATCTCTGCTATCTATTAAGTCTTTGACTATGACCCATATAATCTTCCTAAAACTAAGAATCCTCTTTTGTAAAGTGGTAATAATAGATGGACTTAGACCTGATAGGGTTGTGAGCATTAACACATTAGCTCTTACATATGTGAAGATATTTGTTTAGCACAATGCCTGATTTATAGTAAAAGTTTAATACTGCCTTATAATAGTGAGAACTTGATGAGCTTGACAATGATTATACTGATGAAAATGATACATGTGACAATTAGAACAAACTAGTGCAGAAAAGTGAAAAAGAATATTACATATCATTAGAAATTTTAAATTTTAACAATGCCTTAAAGCATTGGCATATCAAGTCAGAATATTAGCCTGAAAAGACTCAGTTTTTATATAGATTGGAAGAATGTATATCCAGTCTGAAAATACAGGCAATCCCTAGACTAATAGGGTACAACCAAATATTCTTCACAATGGAGTTGAGCAAATTCCGTAAATTCCTTCCAACCGCTGGTGGACAACCAAACTTGTCTAATGTTAATCAGGGTTTTTTGTAGAACAGGTTGTCTTATCATAGTTTGGTTTCATATCAGTGGGCTCCTGACTACACTGGTAGGTCAGAAAATTTCTGCAATGTATCTCATTTTCAGTAAGATATTTGCAATATTTTATGGTATAGTTGGTGAGAACATTAAGTATCACGGGGCAATTAAGATTTTTCAATGCTTGTTGAATATTCTTATCAAATAGCTTTGATTAATATACCAACATCAACCTGGATAATTCTGGTAATGTCTTGAAGAATTTCATTCTTAGCCCTGTTAGGTCAAATGTGTTAAGTTTTTGGATGAAGATAAAAATCATGGTTTAAATATGTTATAAATTAGATAAAGCTGAGAGGACTTGTTAATTTTCAGATGACGAAAACAAGTCTTCTATATATATGAACATGGTACTATGATAAATATGAGTAAAATAAATGTAGATTTGTATATTTTGTTTAATATAGTCAGTGCACAGAGACAAGATGGGGAGAAATGGATAAATTGTAATGCACATTAAAGATACTAAGTGGTTCTAACTGCATGGGAGTCTGAAACGAAAGAAAATCTAATTAAAGTAATATGCTTTCTGTCCTACTAGATACGCACATTCATGTCCACATTAAATACATGGGATCATGGATTGCCTGGATTACATCCGTGTGCCTGTAAGGTCTAAGAACCCCAGATTAAGACCTTTTGATAAGAGTGCCTTGTCATGGTGCCCCCCCAAAATTAACCCATTCTTGACCCACCTTAATATATGTACTGTGTCCAGAATAAGAGGGACACTGGCCTTGTTTTTCAGATTGCATGTAGAGTATTATGCCTATTTCTGATCAAATTTAGGTATAATGAATGTAAAACAGACTGGAGAATTGTCAAGAATCATACAATATAGAAACATCTGAAGAATTTTAAGCCTAGAAAAGAGGCAACCTATAAGGGATATAATTTAAAAAAAAAAAAAAAAAAAACAGCTGCCATCGAGTCGATTCCAACTCATAGTGACCCTGTAGGACAGAGTAGAGCTGCCTCATAGGGTTTCCAAGGAGCGACTGGTAGATCTAATAATTGTCTTAAAACTTTGAGGACTTGTAACTTGGAAAAATAATAAAATGATTCTGTCATCAAAAAGGTTGCCGAAATTATAAGAATGCAAATTTTGACTCTCTACTGTATAAGGAAAATACGCTTAATAATTGGATTCTCGTAAAAGTTGAATGGGATCGCTCAGTCAATGGAAGTGTTCAGATAAAGGCTAGATAACCTCCTACCTTAAGTATTGTGAAAGGGATGCGTATAATGGGAGAAGATGGTACTAGATTATCTTCAAGACACCTTTCAATTTTAAGACTCAACGATGTGATTATATGTTTTGAAGAATGTTAAATGACCAACATTTCTATAATTATTTTTGTTAAAGTGAATAATCAGCAATAAGCCTGTATGGACAGACACCTATTATTGAATGTTTCTGAGTGTGCCTTAGTTTATATCTGGGACCCTGTGTGACACAAATGCATAAGTGCTCAGTAACTAACTGAAAGTTTGATGGTTCAGACCCACCCAGAATCACCTTGGAAGACAGGCCTGGAGATCTGCTTCCAAAAGGCCCCACAGCTTTGAAAACCCTATGGAGCAGTTCTACTCTGCACACATGGAGTGGCTATAAGCTGGAATCCCTTCAACAGCAACTAACAACAGCAACAGTCAGGATCTTAAATTATTTTTGTCTAAATTTCTTCAATAATATTTTGGAAGATGACTGTTGTTTTCTAGTACAAATGCACATATAAAAATTCACATTTTAAAAAAGATTTTAAAAATGGTTCTTGAGAATGATCGGAGAAAAGTAAAATCAGGGAAATTTACACAAAAGCTGCCTTTGAATTATGACTCATTACACGTTGATAAAATAAGAAATGTACTTCAATCTTGATTTTTCTGCTTCCTGTATTTTATTAAGACCTTTAACTCAATTCAGCCTGTATTTTGTGTGATACAAGTAAAATTTTAAAATTCAGTAAAGTATTTTTAATGTTGACTTGGACATTAATGGTACATTTGGAGACTATATTTATCTTAATGTCACAGGAATGTACTTTAAACATATTTTCTTCAACCACCTTCTCTTTTTTCCTGAATAGAAGTTATAGTAACATAAAAGCGCCTAGAAATCTAAAGCTTTCCTTTTGAAGAAAAATGTTTTAAAAATGAGGGGCCCTATTTAAGAAAGTGGATAATTGAACTGTTATACTGCTAAGAAATTGCTCTCCAAATTATCATATGTCCCTACCTCACTCATAGCAAAGCGACATGGTTTTAAGATACTACCTCTTGTAAATTTATTTTTTTAAAAAAGACATTTCACTATTTTTATTTTATTTTTTTCATTGTACTTTGCATGAAGGTTTACAGAACAAACTACCTTCTCATTAAACAGTATATGTATTGTTTTATGACCTTGGTTAACAACCCCATGACATGTAAGTACTATCCGTTCTCGACCTTGGGTTCCCTATTACCAGCTTTCCTGTCCACTCCTGCCTTCTAGTCCTTGCCCCTGAGCTGCTATGCCCCTTTAGTCTCGTTTTATCCTATGGGCCTGTCTAATCTTTGGCTAAAAAAGGTGACCCTCTGGAATTACTTCATTACTGAGCTAAAGGGTGTCCGGGGGCCATACTCTTGGGGTTTCTCCAGTCTCTGTCAGACCAGTAAGTCTGGTCTTTTTTGGAGTTAGAATTTTGTTCTACATTTTTCTCCAGCTCTGTCCGGGACCCTCTCTTGTGATCTCTGTCGGAGCAGTCAGTGGCGGTAACCAGGCACCATCTATTCATATTGGACTCAGTCTGGTGGAAGCCTTGGTAGTTGTGGCCTATTAGTCCTTTGGACTAATCTTTCCCTTGTATCTTTAGTTTTCTTCATTTTCCCTTGCTCCTGAAGGGGTGAGACCAGTGGAGTACCTTAGATGGCCACTCACAGGCTTTTAAGACCCCAGACGCTACTCCCCAAAGTTGAATGTAGAACATTTTTCTTATAAACTGTGTTATGCCAGTTGAGCTACATGTTCCCTGGGACAATGGTCCCCACAGCCCTCAGCCCAGTAGTTTGGTCCCTCAGGGGATTGGATTTGTCCATGGAGCCTCCATGACCTTACCCTGAACAAGATGTGCTGGCTTCCCCAGTATTGTGTACTGTCTTACACTTCACCAAAGTTACCACTTACCTATTGCCTATTTAGTGTTTTTCCACACCCACCCCTTCCCTCCCTCATAACTGTGAAAGATTGTTTCTTTTTGTGTGTAAACCTTTTCATGAATTTTTATAGTAGTGGTCTCATACAATATTTGTCCTTTTGTGATTGACTTATTTCACTCAGCATAATACCCTCCAGATTCATCCATGTTATGAGATGCTTTGCAGATTCATCATTGTTCTTTATTGTTGCATAGTATTCCATTGTGTGTGTGTACTGTAGTTTGTTTATCCATTTATCTGTTGATGGGCATCTAGGTTGTTTCCATCTTTTACTGTTGTGAACAATGCTGCAAAGAACATGGGTGTGCATATGTCTATTTGTGTGACGGTTCTTATTTCTCTAGGATATATTCCTAGGAGTAGGATTGATGGATCATATGGTATTTCTATTTCTAGCTTTCTAAGGAAGCACCATATCATTTTCCAAAATGGTTGTACCATTTTGCATTCTGACCAGCAGTGCATAAGAATTTCAATCTCCCTGCAGTCTCTCCAACATTTGTTATTCTCTGGTTTTTTGATTTGTGCCAGTAACGCCGGGGTGAGATGGTATCTCATTGTGGTTTTGATTTGTATTTCTCTAATGGCTAGTGATTGTGAGCATTTCCTCATGTGTCTTGTTAGCCACTTGAGTGTCTTCTTTGGTGAAGTGTCTGTTCATTTCCTTTGCGCACTTTTTAATCAGGTTGTCTTTTTGTTGTAGAGGTGTTGGATTTTCCTGTAGAGTTTAGAGATTAGATCTTTGTCAGATTTGTAATAACCAAATTTTTTTCCCAGTCTGTAGATTCTCTTTTTACTCTTTTGGTGAAGTCTTTTGATGAGCATAACTGTTTAATTTTTAGAAGACCCCGGTTATCTAGCTTATCTTCTGGAGTTTGTATGTTGTTAGTTATGGTTTGTATCCTGTTAATGCCATGTATTAGGGTCTCTAGCATTGGTGCTATTTTTTTCTTCTATGATATTTATAGTTTTTGGTTTTATATTTAGGTCTTTCATCCATTTTGAATTAGTTTTTGTGTATGATGTGAGGTATGGGTCCTGTTTCATTTTTTTGCAGATGGACATCCAGTTTTGCCAGCACTGTTCAAAAGACTGTCTTTTCCCTGTTTGATGAACTTTGGGCCCTTGTCAAAGATCAGGTGACTGTAGGTGGATGGATTTACATCTGGGTTCTAAACTCTGTTTCATTGGTAGTGTGTCTGTTGTTGTACCAGTACCAGGCTGATTTGACTACCGTTGCTGTATAGTAGGTTCTGATGTCAGGTAGTGCGAGTCCTCTTACTTTCTTCTTCTTCTTCAGTAATGCTTTACATATCTGGGGCCTCTTCCCTTTCTGTATAAAGTTAATAATTGTTTTTCCATCTTTTTAAAGAATGTTGTTGGTATTTGGATTGGGATTTCATTGTATTTGTAAATTGCTTTGGGTATAATTGTCATTTTCACAGTGTTGAGTCTACCTGTCCTATGAGCATGGTATATTTTTCCAATTATGTAGATCTTTTCTGGTTTCTTGCAGTAGTGTTTGTAGTTTTCTTTGTATAGGTCTTTTACATCCCTAGTTAGATTTATTCCTAAGTATTTTATTTTTTTAGGGGCTATTATAAATGGTTTTGTTCTCCTGATTTCCTTTTCATTTTTCTCTTTATTTGTGTATAGGAATCCAATGGATTTTTGTATGTTTGTCTTGTATCCTACTACTCTGATGAATCTATTAGTTCCAGTAGTTTTCTCGTGGAGTCTTTTGGGTTTTCTGTCTATAGTATCATATCATCTGCAAATAGGAACAGTTTTACTTCCTTGTTACCAATTTGGAAGCCCTGTATTTGTTTTTCTTGCCTTATTGCTCTAGCTAGGACTTCCAGCACAATGTTAAATACGAGTGATAGTAAATGACATCCTTGTGTTTTTCCTGTTCTCAAGGGGAAAGTTTTCAGCCTCTCTCCATTAAGAATGATGTTGGCTGTTGGTTTTGTATAGATACTGTTTATTATGTCGAGCAATTTCCCTTCTGTACCTATTTTATTGAGAATTTTTATCAGGGATTGGTGTTGGACTTTTTCAGATGCCTTTTCTGTATCAATTGAGATCATAATGTGATTCTTTTACTTTATTTATGTGGTGAATTACGTTGACTGATTTTCTAATGCTGAAACATCCTTGCATACCTGGTATGAATCCTACTTGGTCGTGGTGTATTATTTTTTTGATATGATGCTGAATTCTATTGGCTAGAATTTTGTTGAGAATTTTTGCATCTATCTTCATGAGAGATATTGGTCTATAATTTTCTTTTTTTGTGGTGTCTTTGCCTGGTTTTTGTGTCAGGGTTATGCTGGCTTCATAGAATGAATTTGGAAGTATCCCTTCCTTTTCTGTGTTCTGAAATAGTTTGAGTAGTACTGGCATAAGATCTTCTTTGAATGTTTGGTAGAATTCTTCAGTGAAGCCATCTGAGCCAGGGCTTTTTTTTTGTTGGGATTTTTTTTTTTTTTTTTACCTTTTCAATCTCTTTTCTTGTTATGGGTCTGTTGAGATTTTCAACATCAATTTGTGATAGTTTGGGTACGTAGTATGTTTCTAGAAATTTTTCCATTTCCTCTAGATTTTCAAATTTGTTTCAGTATAGTTTTTCCAAAGGTCTGTATTGATCCATTTAATTTCAGTTGGATCCGATGTAATATCCCTCATTTCATTTCTTATTTGAGTTATTTGCATCCTCTCCTGTATTTCTTTTGTCAGTTTGGCTAGTGGTTTTTCGATTTTGTTGATTCTTTCAAAGAACCAACTTTCGGTTTTGTTGATTCTTCCTATTGTTTTTCTATTCTCTATGTCATTTATTTCTGCTCTGATCTTTATTATTTCCTTTCTTCTGGTGGCTGTAGGCTTCTTTTGCTGTTCTCTTTCTGTTTGTTCAAGTTGTGTAGCTAATGTTTCGATTTTTTCCCTTTCTTCTGTTTTGATGTGTGCATCTTTTGCTATAAATTGACCTCTGAGCACTGCCTTTTCTGTGTCCCAAAGGTTTTGGTATGATGTGTTTTCATTCTCATTTGGTTCTAGGAATTTTTTTGATTCCATCTTTGGTATCTTCTATTACCCCGTGGTTTTTAAGCAGGGTGTTATTTAATTTCCATGTAATTAATTTTTTTTCATTGCTCTTCATGTTGTTAATTTCTACTCTGATGGCATGATTAGAAAGATATGTATTATCTCAGTCAGTGTTTTGAATTTTGTTGAGGATTGCTTTGTGGCCTAAGATGTGGTCTATTCTGGAGAACATTCCATGGGGGTTGGAAAAGAATGTGTTCTTTGTAGCTGTTGGCTGGAGTATTCTATATATGTCTTTGAGTTCAAGTTGACTGATTGTGGCCTTTAGATCCTCTGTATCTGTCGAATTTCTTTCTAGATCCTCTGTCCTTTACTGAGAGTGGTGTGTTGAAATCTCCTACTGTTACAGTGGAACTGCCGATTTCACTTTTCAGTGTTGTTTAAGCTTATTTTGTGTATTTTGGAGCCCTGTCATTGGGTGCATAGGTGTTTATTATGGTTATGTCTTCATGATAGATAGTCACTTTAATCATAATGTAGTGCCCTTCTTTGTCTTTCATGGTGGATTTTGTTTTAAAGTCTATTTTATCTGAGATTTGTGTTTGCCACTCTTTTTTTGGTGGCTATTTGCTTGATATATTTTTTTCCATTCTTTGATTTTGAATAAATGTATGTCTTTATTTCTAAGTTGTGTCTCTTGTATACAGCATATTAATGGAGCCTATTTTAGTATCCATTCTGTCACTCTGTATCTTTATGGGTGCATTTAGGCCATTTATGTTCAGTGTAATTATTGATAGGTGTGAGTTTATTGCTGTCATTTTGTAACGCTTCTTTTTGTGGTGCTGACGGTTTCTTTGTTCCTCTTACTCTCCTGTGCTGAATTGTTTATGGATCTTTTTTTTCATTTCTTTTGTTTTTGTAGATTTTGTTTTTGCTGAGACTTTATGTTTTTCTTCTTTGTTTTGATGAGTAGGTTTGTTAACTTTTTCTGTGGTTACCTTGAAATTTACCCATATCTTCCTAGGTTTAAACCAGTCTATAATTACTTAGTATCACCTTGCCTTCCTCTCTGTTAGAAAATTCTTTGCCTACCCTGTTTATTCCCTCTTTCCTTGTTCTGACATTGTTATCATTTGCAGATTAACCTCTCTGCTTCCCTGTTGTAAATCTTTTGGTTTTGAATAGTCCTTGAGAGTTCATTTCCTAGGTTGGTATCTGGCTTGTGAGATCTTGCATCCTAGATTCAGGCTGTCATCTGATGTTGTTTGTTCTCAAACCAAAGGACTCCTTTTAATAATTCCTGTAAGTTTGGTTTGGTTTTTACTTATTCCCTTAATTTCTGTTTATTGGAAAATGTCCTAATTTCACCATCATATTTGAACCTGAGTTTTGCAATATATATTATTTTTGGTTAGCAGTTTTTTTCTTTCAATGTTTTATATATGTCATCCCGTTGCCTTCTTGCCTGCATGGTTTCTGCCAAGTAATCAGAGCTTAGTCTTATTGTTTCCCCTCTGTATGTGATTTTTCATTTTTCTTAAGCTGCTCTCGGGAGTCTTTGTTTGTCTTTGGTTTTAGTGAGTGAGATTATGATATACCTTGGTGCTTTTCTTTTGGGGTCCATCCTATCTTGGATGGCCAGCTTTTTCATCTTTCATGATATTAAGTAAGCTTTCTGTCAGCAATTCTTCAATGATCCTCTCTGTATTTTCCATTTTCTCCCCGTTCTGGAACTCTGATCACTTGCAAATTTTTGCGTTTGATTGTATGCCACATAATTCTCAGGGTTTCTTCATTTTTTTTGTTAATTTTTCTGATTTTTTCTCAGAGTTGTAGCCAAGTGTTTGTCTTCAGTTTCGCTGATCCTGTCTTCCGTCATTTCAAACCTGCTCCTCAGCCCTTCTATATCACTGCCCATTTCTGAAATCTTGTTGTTTATCTTTTGGATTTCTGTTATTGTTTTTGTATGGTTTCTACTTGTGAATTTATTTTGGCATTTTGTTCCTGTATTATTTTCCTGAATTTTTCCATTTTTTGTCTGTATTTTCCATGGATTTGTTTTCCTTTTCCATGAATTTGTTTTCCTTTTCCATGAATTTTTCTATTTTTCCTCATTTTTGTCTGCTTTTTGTTTCACCTCTTGGATAGCTCTGGATATTAGAGATTTGGATTTCCTATCAGATACTCCTAGTGCCTTTTCTTCTACTGGAAAATCATCTGGAGTTTTATTTTGGACACCTACTGGAACCATCCTGACCTATTTTTTAATGTTTTGGTATTGTCTGCTGTCTGTGGGACATTCAATAGTTATTTTCTTCGATTATTGATTGTAGATTTGTTTGTTCCATCCTGCTTTTTTGTTTTATTTGGTTATGTCTTAGCAGGCGGGTTGTGCGTTCTTTGTTGTTTGCTTGTTTGTGGACACGATATTTTTCACTTCCTTGTCCAATAGGCAGGTCCAGTCACTCAGCTATGTTACAGCAGGGTAAATCCAGCTGGAGGGAAGGGGCTGGGATGGGTTGTTCGTGGCATGTACTGGGACCAATAAGGTGAGCTGGGGGTCAGTGCAGGGCAGGTTCCCATAGGCCACGCCTGTGCTGCTCCAGAGTGCAATGTTCAGCATATGGTGCAGATAAGCAGGAGGGAGGGTGGGGGGAGGTTGTGATGTGTGGAGCTAGGTTGGGTATGGGAAAGAAGAGAGAGGAGAAACAGGAGCCAAAAAAAAAGTTTCAAGGGAGCCTGTCATTGGAGTGGAGAGATGAGAAACTGAGAAATGAAGAAAAACAAAAAGGAAAAAACATGCCCCCAGGGATCCCACCAGCACAGCTGTGCAGACCGGGGAATCAACTCCCAAGCTGCTTAGTACAGCCGGGCTAGAAGGGGTGGAGATGATACACTGCATCAGGTATTCAGGAGGCAAGTAGAGAAGGTAAGTAGAAAGAGATGAGAAACTGAGAAATGAAGAAGAATAAAAGGGAAAATAGAAAGAGGAAACAAACAAACAAAAGCCCCCAGGGATCTCACCAGTGTGCTGGTGCAGACCAGGGAAACAGTTCTCCAACCGAGCAGTGCTTCACAGCCTGTCAAGAAGCAAAGATGGCACACAGAGTCAGAAGTTCGGAAGAAAGGACAAGGAGGAGGTGAGAGGCAGGGAAGAAGCCAAAAGGGGCTGAAAAAGCAACACCAGCAACAAAGAAGTGGCAGTGAAGAAGCTGGCTGGTGTGGGTGGGACAAATACGTGTGGCACAGAACTGGCACCTCCCATGCCATGGTCTCAGCCTGCCAGGAAGTAGCAAATCGGCCCATCAGGAAGCCATGGATCGACCTACCAGGTGGTAGAAAATTGACCTGCTGGGAAGCCAGGAATAGACCCACTGGGAAGCCAAGGATTGGCCCGCGGGGTAGCTGCAGATCAGCCTGCTGGGAAGCTGCAGATCGACCCGCTGGGATGCAGCAAAGGCCAAGCAGGGGGAGGCAGGGTTGGAGGTGGGAAAGTGTGTCTCGCTGGTTACCAGGTGCTTTGTCTCCAGCTGGGAGCTCCGTGAATCTGCTTTCCAGTACTCCCTGTCCGTCAGTCTCCAGCAGGAATCCAAGATAACGGATCCATGCTGTTTTAGCTGATAGGGGACCTCAACTCATAACTCTCCTTGCTGTCTGTTCTCTGTCAGTTTCTTATTCCATTTGGTGCTTGGTTGAGTTCTTTATCTCTTCATTTGATGCTTAGGGTTCTAGGATTAACATTTGTCTCTGTGTTACTTAGTTTTTCAGGTCTTTGCTATGGAGGATTGTGTGGTGCTTCTGTCTGTAGTGCCATTTTGCAGGAATTCCTCCCATTTTCACTGTTTTTATCATCTTCAACTAATTGTAGAGATTTCCAAACAAACTCAACCAGATAGCTCTACAGATATTGTATTGTTTACAAACACTGTTCTATTTACAAACATCATGATAAACCTTCATAGTAGATTGAAAAATACATAAATCCTTAACTTTATGAAAAAAGGCAAAGCCTTTAAGAATGTCAGGTTCTTAGTAAACAGAGAGGGGGATACCCATTGGGAGAGTTGATACCTCTTTAATTTTAATTTTTACACCAATGTTAGTGGTAGTTTAAAAAAAACCAAAAAAAATTGTCCAATTCTTACTTTAACCCCAAAACCCACAAACCCGTTGCCAACAAGTGGATTCTGACTCATAGCAACCCTATAGGACAGAGTAGAACTGGCCCTTAGGGTTTCCAAGGAGAAGCTGGTGGATTCGAACTGCCAACCTTTTGGTTAGCAGCCAAGCTCTTAACCACCGTGCAACCAGGGCTCCAAAACAACCTTGCAGAGCTCTCTTTTCTGTTTTACCTTTTTAAAAGTTGGAAGAAGTGTGGAAAAGGGGGAGATAATTGATATTATGTTGCCCTGGAGCCAAAGCATCCTAATTAAAATTCATAGGCTACCCAGAAACCTATGTGAGTTTTAAGAAATTTGGAGTAATGTACAGGCCAAAGTCATAATATGACTTTGCTATAATAGTTATAATAGTTCGCTCTTTCTTCCTTTTTTTTTAAATGGATTGCTTCTGTTTGTTTTCCTTCTCTCCTATTTTTTCTTAATTCCAGCAATTCTACATCACGTTTCACTGCGCATATACCATTCTCCCATTTCTTCTGGACTCCAACTCTGGTTGTCTGTGGTAGTTGCCATCCTCTCACACTACCTAACCATATTCTCAGACATCTCTGGACTCCAGGGCCCAGAGAGAGACTTCCAGTGCTTATCTTCCAAGTTATGTTTGTCATATCTGAGGACCTGTCTCCTCCCGAGTGACTAGCACATGGAAATGTGTGCTGCCTGATTCAAGGTAGACCTCCCTTTTCATACTCTAGGGTTTGCTTGTTTCCATACTGAATGGCCCTTATCCATCATTTTTAACAAAATAAATTTTAACAAATTTGGAGTCCATTTTAGATTTAGATATGGAAATGATGGGGATGTAGATGTGGGAGTAATTTCAATACCAGATTGAACTTATTAGTTCCTAAGAGTTTTCTCTCAGCCTGAAAATTTTTAATTTCTAGAATACAACTCATTTTCTCATGGTATTCATTTTAATCTCTTCTCCAAGGTGCTAGGGCACAGGTGAGTGGAAGAGAGTCACTTCTCAAATGACAACAGCGATGATCATTTAAAATTGTATAGATTAGAAATATTAAATATGGTATGAGACCTCTACTGTAAAAACTCATGTAAAAGTTTACACACAAAATGAAACAATTTTGGTTGATTACGAGGCTTGGGAGGGGTTGGGGGGAACTAAACAGACAATAGATAAGTGGTAACTTTGGTGAAGGGTAAGACAGTACACAATACACTACACAATACAGTACACAACTTGTACAAGGAAAGGTCATGGAAGCTCCATAGATGCATCCAAACTCCCTGATGGACTGAATTGCTGGGTGGAGAGCTGTGGGGACCATGGTCTTGGGGAAAATCTAGCTCAATAGGCATAACACAGTTTATAAACACAATGTTCTATATTCTACGTTGGTGAGTAGCGTCTGGGGTCTTAAAAGTGTGTGAGCGGTCATCTAAGATACTCCACTGGTCTCATCCCTTCGGGAGCTAGGGAGAATGAAGAGAACAGGATACAAGGAAAAGATTAGTCCAAAGGACTAATGGACAACAGCTACCATGGCCTCCACCGGACTGAGTCCAGTACAGCTAGATGTTGCCTGGCTGCCACCACTGACTGCTCTGACCAGGATCACAATAGATGGTCCTGGACAGAGCTGGAAAAGGAAGTAGAACAAAATTCTAACTCACCACAAAAGACCATATTTACTGGCCTGACAGACTGGAGAAACCCCGAGAGTATGGCGCCTGGACACCCTTTTAGCTCAGTGGTGAAGTCACTCCCGAAGTTCACCATTCAGCCGGGGATTGGACAGCCTCGTAAACCAAAACGGGACTAATGAGGCACAGTAGTCCAGGGACAAGGACTAGTAGGCAGGAGGGGACAAGAAAGCTGGTGATAGGGAACCCAAGGTTGAGAAGGGACAGTGTTGACATGTTGTGGGGTTGTTAACCATTGTCATAGGGCAGTACGTGTACTAGCTGTTTAATGAGAAACTATTTGTTCTGCAAACCTTCATCTAAGGTACAAAAAAAGAAAAAGAATTATCTATGTGAGATCAAGTTGACAACAGCAACTCAAAAGGTTTGATGAGAAGGCTAGGGGGCAGTGAGTTGACAATAATGGTGATGGAATAATTTGGAAAAGGATAGTGAGAATAGCAGCACAACTGGCAGAATGTAATCGATGTCACTAAATTGTACATGTAGAAACTTTTGAAATGGTTTAACTTCGGCTATGTATATTTTCACCAAAAAAAAAAAAAGAAAGCGACCTCCAAGGTCGAGAAGGGAGAGTGTTGACATGTTGTGGGGTTGTTAACCAATGTCATAGAACAGTATGGGTACGGACCGTTTAATGTGAAACTATTTGTTCTGTAAACCTTCATCTAAAATACAATAAATAAATATATATATGTCAAAGAAATGTTAAATATAGCTTAGACCTCAGTCTGTGTTTCTGGTTCACTCTTTCAGTATAATCTTGGTGTTTCTTAAAGATAAAGTATGAAGGACTATCCCCATCTTCAAGATCATATGTAGACTTTTAAAGACTTTTAAATGCATATAATATCATTACTATCAATATTCTAAAGCTTCTTAGCTAATATAGAAAGATTTTGAAAAAACCATTTTTTTAATTATTTAATCGGCTAGGCACTGCTTCACTTCCCCTGGAAATATAAACTCTAGACAGACACATATAGTTCCAATAATCCAGATTTTATACTTTCTATACACACACACACACATTTTTTTCTCATTACAGTCTTTACAACAGCACTGGAGAGAAAATATTATTCCCATTTTAGAGGTGGGATAACTGAAGCATAAGTGAACCAAATTATTTTTTAGGTTGCTTAGCTCGTTGGTGGTTTAACCAATGCTAGTATCTATGATTCTTGATTCCAGGTCCAAGATGCATTTCAGTATACATCCATGAACATTAATTTGGTAGTTGAACAGTGGGAGGTTAAATGTTAAAAGTAAGAAAGAGAATAAAAGAAGGGTATGAGTCCATTGTATAGAGTTCTAGGAATTCCTTACCTGTCAGGATCAAAGATGTTTTACTATGAGAAAAGTATTTAATAATATAGTCATGCTTCCCAGAGTAAATAATCTTTTTTTTTTTAACTGTAGCTCCTGTTAAGCAACAAATGGTCTAATATACTATATGTTTAAAAAAATACACTCTTAAAGGAACAAATGTATCAAAATTTCCCTGTTGGAAACAATGGCTACCATAAAAATAAACCCGTGAACAGTTTAGTAACACACAGCTTCTGTAAGAAGAGCCCAGCTAGAACATATATTCTCTGGATCACGTTTAGATAGTGTATAATTTTCCCTGATGATGGTAACAATAGAAAGACCAAGGTTAGCTTGTTAAATGAAATGTGAGTGAGAATGGGGCAGTTCCAAGTGGCTGCTGGCACAGTTTTAGGTGTCTTTCCAGCATTCAAACCCACAGGGTCATTTGGCAGTCAGGTGTCATTAGTCAACCTCCTCCCTCTCTCCCTCTTCCCATCTGTTTTCGTCTAGCCTATTTGTGTAAATTACCTCTCAGTATGCAGTAGGGCTCTGTCTAGCCATGTATTTTCCTCCTCCTTCTTTGTCCTTTTCATCTCTGACTGCTCATTTACACTTATACCAATCATTTGACCCCAAAATTTAACATGAGAGGCAAGATAATGGTAGCAATTAATATTATTACTGTTACAAAGCAGTATCCCTTATGACTATGGTAAAGAGACAACTAAAGGCAGCATAATAAATGTCAAACATATAGTTGGCACTGGCCATTTCAAATCACGATAATTATCATCAGAGTCCAAAATGTAATGATGTCCTGTAAGAAGATGTAGAGTTTATGTAATTTTGTGTGGACATTTTGCAAAGTTAATACCTAAAAGAGATTGTTGAAGAAAGCATTGTTCCCAGTTTGAGAATAGCAAAACCTTTTAGAGAGGCTGAGAAAGATAAAATCTGCTTTCTCCTGAGTTGACCCTGCCATTTACTAACAAAACAGAATGTCCACTTCTCTGTTATTCCTTTGAATAATACCAAATCATCATATAATTGTGGATCATCTCTCAATGCTTTGAGGAAAGGTGGGAGGCTCAGCCTTCATTACTCAACCAATACACTTACTGCACAAAGAGAATTAAGTGCAAGTAATTGCTTCTATGGTAGTATCTGAGAGCAAGGGATTCCTACTCTAAGAAGGATTTAAAATTGAAGGGATTATTTGTTAAGGGCAGATAAGAATAAATGTTAGCAAATACTTCTGTAGCTACATTTTCAACAATGACAAATAATTAGTCATGTTGGACAATAGTTATGGAAGCACACGATTAATATCTAAATTCCAGTTTACATGAAATCATAGAAAAGTCATAAGAACTTTCCTCTCTTTACTTATCTTGAGCACAAAGATATCCGTCTAGTTTTACTGCATTTTGTCAAGTTAAATAATTTTTATGGCATAATTGACTGAAGATCTCAGCACATGTTTTTTAGCCCAGGGTTATTTTGTTACATAAGGATGAATTAAAATAAAATGCAAATAGTCATGCAAATAATTAGCCCCAATGTTTTCCATTTTCAAGTATTTCAAGTTTGGAGGGTATCAAAATAGTCTTACCACCCATCCAGTACTTCAATATCTTCTGAAATGATTCTCTACATAAGTTGTCTGGTCTATACTTAAATATTTCTAATGACACAGAGCTCACATTTTTTTCAAAGACAGAAGATTATATAACTGGATAATTTTGGTCTTTGCCCATCAATACACATATCTGTATTCAAATAAACTACTCAATGTTTGCCAATCAGTTTTTCCTTTCCAAAATCCAACTTTAAAATGAGTAAAGATTATATTTATCCCACATTTCTAAACTAATGTGTTTAAATTACATAAAATGATGCAAAAATATTTATTCAATAGACAAAAATTAACTCACTATATTAAAACTGATTCTAAATTTATATTCATACAATCGGCGTACTTTTATAATGGTATAGTATACCACGTTCTTCCACATAACTTGACATCATTCACTACCAAGATGTTTGGACAGAGCTACTGAGAGAAGACTTGACTCATTCAAGCTAGTTCAGTTCTACTTGGTACAGACAGTTTGAAGTGAGAAGATGCAGGAGTCTTTACCTATTACCACAACCATACTGATATCATTAGACTGGAAAGTTGGAAGGAAGGAAAGCAAAACCTTCCCTTAAAGGGGAAGGGAGAAGGGCTGGCTGAAAACTTACCTTTTAGGGAATATGGGACTTTCCTAAGGATAAATTAATAACAAAACAGCTAATAACATTAAATAATATTTAGTGAACCTGTGTTAAACACACCACTTGTATTAATACATTTAAGTCTGACAAAAATCCTGTGAAATCTATTTCTTAATTAAGTCATTTTATGCCTTTCAGAGTTTACACTGAAATGACAACCATCTCAGCTTAAATTTATGAGTAGACAAACAAATGCTGAATTAAAATACCATATTCTCACTATGTCACAGAATTTAGAGAGGAGTTATTGTGACTCTATGTAAAGGGGTATAGTTTACCTGATGACTTACACATCTATGTCAGGGTTGTAGCGGATTTTCAAAAGAACAAAAATTCTATGACAAACTTGGTGAATTAATTGATATTAACTCCTTTGTAGACTAATAACCAGCTAACATTTATTCAGCTCTTACTGAGTATAAGGCACTGTTCTAAGTGCTTTCTGTGGATTATTTATTTAATCTATATATCAGCACTGAGGGGTAGGTAGACTTTTTAATCCCCATTTTATAGATGTGGAAAACTGAGGCATCTAAATGTTCTTTAACTTCATTCCAGGCCTTATGACCTTAGCCAATATTCAATACCGGAGAATAGGAAGTTATAAGAGGGGACATAAATATAAGATATTTCTGAGAATAAAAGTAGTGATTCATAGTATAGTTAGTGAGGCAATAATTAGATTTGTACATATATAGACCAGGTAGAAATGGAGGAATGGGGTGGTGGCGAAGTGATAAGGGTCTCAAGGAAAATTATTTAGAGAAGGTAGAATTTGAGAGGCTATTTGAATATAAAAGGAGGCAGTCTTCTCATATTTCTCTGTAATTGTCACCCGAGGAGACAAAAAATAAAGTCCACCCCCTCTATTTTGTATCATTATTTACTTTGGTGGAAATGACAGTTTTCTGGATTTCAAAAGTACAATCAGCTTGCAAATTTATCTATAATGCATGTCTTGGATTTTTTAATGTATTTTATGTAATCTAGTGATTTGCTTTCTTTTAATTTATACAAATTTAGTGTTTTGCTGGCCTGGAAATAATGGAAGTGTTCAGTACAGAGCTCTGTTTATTTAGTCAAGGTGTGTCCATGATTTACAAAAGGCCAAGGACAATGAAAAAATGGCAAAGAAAGCTTTCTAGCCATCAGATCTCTCCCATGAAAATGAAATTCTCTTTCCAGTTTGTACCATTATAAAATGTTAGTTTTAGAAAAAACATAAGAAACTATCCGGGGGAAAAAATTTTATGTTCAATGAGAAAATAGAAACCCAGAGTAGCCAAATGATTGGCTCTACATCGTCAAATCAGTGAGATGCAAAACTGAAAAATATCGTTTACTATTTCTTTAACAACCTTATAAAATTGGCTCAGCAGGTATCATTATCCCTATTTCATGGATAAGGATATTTTGTTTTATTTGTATGTTTAGAAAGTATAGATTTGGTGCTAGAACCAAAGTTTACTGGCTGCCGGTACCATATGCTTTCATTCTAATGCATTTTCTCTTTAATAAGTTATGGGAAAGGTCAACAGAATTTTACATAAGTAAAGCAGAGAAATTTTTTAGCAGTTGATCGCTAGATCTTTCTTCCCAGTCTGTCTTAGACTGCAAGCTCCAGTGAAACCCGTTCGCCATGGCTGACCCTGCTGGTATTTGAAATACCAGTGGTGTAAGTTCTAGTCATAAAGATTACAGCCTTGGATACCCTATGGAAGTTCAGCCATGCCCTACAGTGTTTTTATGAGTCAGAATTGACTCAACGGTTTTAAGGGTAACCTATTATATGACTTTCCTACATCCCTACCAGCCAGTAATCACTCCCTTCTTGATTCCTTAATGTATCTTGTGCATATTTCTGTCAAAGAACCTGTAAACAATTTATTTCTCTTTATTTCAGTATGTTATGTCTGTCTTTTGTTACTGGAGTATAAGCTCATATTGTTTGGACTCATACTGACCCAGTGTAAAATAGAACAAAACACTGCCTGGTCCTGCACCATCCTTACAATCATAGCTATGTTTGAGCTATTGTTGTAGCCACTATCAGTCCATCTCCTTTAGGATCTTCCTCTTTTTTGCTGACCCTCTACCTTACCAAGCATGATGTCATTCTCCAGGGTCTGGTCCCTCCTGATTACATGTCCAAAGTACGTGAGTTGAAGTCTTGCCATCCTTGCTTCTAAGGAGAATTCTGGCTGTACAGATTTGTTCATTCTTTTGGAAGCCCATGGTATATTCAATATTCTTCACCAATACCATAATTCAAACCTCAGCAGGACACAAGAATTATATATATTTTTACATCTTCAGTTCTTACGGCAGAATCTACAACATATCAGATATGTAATAAATGTTTAGTGAATAAGTGAATAAATAATTGAATTAGCCAGTATGGAGACTCAAGTAGTAAGGGATTTCTTAAGTCAATTGACTTATTTGGGAATTGCTAACTTTCTCTTAAAACTTTTTTTTTTCCTGAGAATACTCAGAAGTTTTTTTTTTTTTTTTCCCCCTGAGACATCTCTTTATAGAAATGTTGGAAAAAGCAGAAAAGTATGGAACACTAATCATCCACTAAACCATGACATTTGAGTCTTCCAGAATTAGAAGAGACACATCCCTTTCGGCTGACCACATTTTGATTCTTTGATCATAATGAGCCATCAGTTTCAGGGCTCCAAGAAACTGCGATCGATTTCATACTTACTTAGATTGACATCCAGACAAAACTTCATTATCCTCATCAGTTGTTTTAGTGGTCTTAAGCCCTGAGACTATGGACATTGTTCACTCCTGTTGGGGGTAAACAAGAGTAGTTGTGGATTGGCGGGGAGCTGCCAAAGACCTACTTCTCCAGTAACTGGAGGAGCTATCAAGGATTCTTTTCCTGGGGTTTGAAAAGGAAAATTTGGGGGGAAAATGGATTTTCTCATTCTGCAGGTGGTCTTAGTGCTGTTAGAATTTGCAAGACAGAGTTCTCGCCAGGAAATCTCAATAGGGCTGAAGCATAGGTACCAGTCTTGCCTAAATAGAGATTTCGTACATTCAAGGGGCAGGATCTCTAAACAAAGGTCTAGAATTGAAATTGACAAATATTTCACATTGAAAGGTATAGTTATCCTTTTGACGTATGGCTTCTAGGAACAATGTTGTCACAATAATATTCTTTTAATTTCATTAAAAGGAAATATTATAATTGATGTCCAGGGAATTTCAGGACACTTGAGAGGAAATTTCAAAGAAACATCTATAATATCTATAGCCTGCTTTGATATAAAACAATAATATCCTTAGATAATCATGCAGTTAGATCATAAAATGTATTTCATAATTTTACATATATATACATATGTATGTATACATATACACATATATGACATCATATATGTACATATTCCTGCTTTTTCACTAAGTGATATAATTCATAGTTAAAATTATTTTACATTAAATAATTAATTTTTATAATTTTAACATTGCAGCATTTGGATATGTCATAATTTACTTCACTGTAAAAATTCTAGGGGCAATAATTTTAATTTTTCACTGTCATGAAAATACTGAAATAAGCATTCCTGTGCATAATTCCTCGTGCACATTTCTGATTATTTCCTTGGGAAAGATTGCTCTAAGTGGAATTGTGCAGGGTCAGAAGATATAAAAAATTTAAAATTCCTTGATAACATGTCAGAAAATTGTTTAATTGAAGATTTGTAACATTTTGCATTCCTGTCAGCCATGCATGAGAATGCTTATCTCTTTTCACACTCAGTAGAACTGAGATTTTACTTATTGCTTCCTTTCACAAAGCGTATTAAACTAGTCCTATTGCCTGTTTTTCTCTGAGGTCTCCATTTTTTTAAAGTGCTGGTAAGCAAAGATGTCACTTTGATGACTAAGGTGCGGCTGGCCCAAGCCATGGTATTTTCAGTCGCTTCATATACATATGAAAGCTGAACAACGAAAAAGGAAGACTGAAGAAGAATTGACACATTTGAATTATGGTGTTGGTGAAGAATATTGAACATACTGTGGACTGCCAGAAGAACGAACAAATCTATCTTGAAAGAAGTACAGCCAGAACCCTCCTTAGAAGCAAACATAGTGAGACTTCGTCTTGCTTACTTTGGACATGTTATCAAGACGGGCTGACCACTGGAGAAAGACATCATGCTTGATAAAGTAGAGGGTCAGTGAAAAAGAGGAAGACCCTCAAAGAGATGGATTGACACAATGGTTGCAACAATGAGTTCAAACATACCTACTATTGTGAGGATAGTATAAGACCAAGCAACATTTTATTCTGTTATACATAAAGTTGATGTGAGTCTGAACCGACTGGACGGTACCTAACAACAACATCTTTGAATATTGCGCCTCCTCTTCCTGATTTTTCCTAGTGTTAAGTTTCCTAGGTTGAGCTCCTTTTATCTCTACACAAATATTCCAAAGTCTTGCATTCATTGATTGTCCCAGCAAAGTGATAGCCCATGTCCTTGAGCTCACATCTCTGGAGAATCCCAGTCAGTCATTTGTTCCCATGAGACTGGTCAGTGGTTTGTTATTTCCATTGCACTCCTACTAGAAACTTGCTGTCAGATGAGCTCACCATTCCAAAGGAAATGGTTGAAAGCTTTCTTACAGGGCTTGAGGGAAAAAAAAATGCAGCCATCCTGTACACCCAAGAAGGCCAGTGTTTTGTGGGAGACGTTAAAAGTCAGTTCTCCAACCAGAGACAATCAGTTCTGCTCAGAGCAGAAGACTGTCTAACTGTTTCAGTCTGACCCAAAAACAAAAGCCTGACCTCATCAGGGAAACTTATTTTTTAGTCAGTGATTAATTTCTACCCCAGTGCTTGAGACTTCCTTTATTTAAGCATATTTTCAGGAACTTGTGAGGTAACTATGGCAATGAACACGTAAAAGGGAGAAAGATCTTTGTTATTAATTTCTACATGCAGAGCTGGGTCAGGTGTTCAGTTGTGTTATTATGCAAATCTCCAAACATGGCAGCGGGTGACCTGCTGGGAATGTTCTTACTCAGAACAAAATGCCCTTTTAAACAAGTATACTTTGAGGTTAACTGTTTTTGTTAAAACTTAAAGGCATATCGTTCTTTGGAAATGAATAGCGAAACGTGTTTTGCCTACTTTTAAGAAAATGACATTTTCTATTGTTTAAAAGAAAAAATAATCTATGTTCAAAACTAATTCCAAAAGTAGCTATTTTTTTAAATTTCATTTTTTGTGTTTATGTAATCACATTTTAAATGGTAAATATGTGCAGTTTAACAGTCACTTCTAAGATGCAAAAGTAGTTTCCAATACACTTGACAATTTGTGAATGCTGCTATAGAATTTCTTTCTATAGGAAAATATTTTTTGAAGTTTTTTTTGTTTGTTTGTTTCTTTGGAAGAATAAACCAAGAGAACCTTTCAGCTCTAAAATCAGTCCTCTATACAAAAGACACAAACTTTGAATTTTTTTTCTAGTTACAAAAAATCTCTAAGAATGATTGAATAAGATTTAATATGATATTAATGGTAGAAGAACCAGATCTTTATGATTTACAGATACTTAGAGAGCTCTTTAAACTTTCCTCAGGCCCAATATAGTACACAAATAAGTACGTTCTGATGTGTAGGCGTGTAAACCAAAACAATCAGCTAAAATTCCAAATGAGCTATTTCCAGATTTTTCCTAAGAATGCCTTCGGATTTTATATACATTTTATTATAAAAATAATTCATTTATGCGATAACTTTCAAATCGATACTTTATGAAGCTTTCTCATGTCTACCCAATAGTTTTGAGTACCCTCTGGCATGGTACTTCTCCATGATTTATATTCAGAAGCATGGGAATAAGATCTTACTGTCCCATGTATGTCTCATATTCTGCCTTTCAAATGACACCATTTTAAAGGATTATGGTTCCATAAGCAGGTAATCAACTAACCAGCTCCTCAGAAAGCAATGGTATAGAAGAATAAAAGACTTTTCTGACTATTTTAGTTTTAAAGTTACCATGGTAACAAGATACATTTGCTTTATTAACATAATCTTTTCTTTTTTCTTTTTTTTGCTCTCTAGAAAGGATTTTTCTTTGATATGATCACAATTAAACAATGGATTCTGAAATTGAACTGGCATTTATAGAAGTTGGAAACAATGTGAAACAATTTTGCTTATCTGAAAAGCATACTGCTTTAAAGAAAATTTATAGATAGCTTTTCAAGGTTTGTCATTTCTTGTTAGGGTTGATATGGCTCAAGTTTTGCTTTCTTCAGATATAACATCACAGGAATTTTCCATTAAATTATTCTCTTTCAGTAATAGTAACAGTCCATTTTCATTTTTGTGTCACTTCTTAGAATATCAGTATTGGTTTTGTGTAGTATTTCTATCTGTATTTATTCAAAAGCACACACAAAATGGTGCTATGTCATAGGATCATAATAACTAAAAACTTCCACATTGCTAGCAGATGATATCACCTATAATTAGTTTAATGGATTTTTTCAAACTCCTACCATGTGTAAAATACAATTCTAGACAATGCTGAGGATATGAAAAATGGTTATATACACCACAGCACTTGGGAGTTTTCAATGTCTCATTTAAAATGTAGTGTATTCTATCATTCCTGCACACCCAAGCAGGCCAGAGTTTTGTGTGAGACCCTACACACATACAGTATGACCTCAACTAGGCAGTTTAAATCTAATAATATATTGATTTGATGATTAATTTAGAGTTTATTAAATGAGTGGTAGCTAGTCTAATCATACGGATTTGATGCATTCAATACTAATGGCCAAAGACCAAATGAATTGGGGGATCACATTCAGGACATCATACATGAAGAAAGCAAGAGGTCATTAAAAAGGCAGGGAAGAAAGAGAAGATCAAAATGCATGTCAGGAAAAACTCTGAAAATTGCTCTTGAATGTAGAGTAGCTAAAGGAAACTGAAAAAAAATGATGAAATAAAAGAGCTGAACACAAAATTTCAAAGGGCACAAGAAGACAAATGTATAATGAAATGTGCAAAGAACTGGAGTTAGAAAGCCAAAAGGGAAGAACATACTCAGCATTTCTCGGGCTGAAAGAACTGAATTAAAAATTCAAGCCTAAAGTTACAATATCGAAGGATTCTATGGGGGACATATGGAATGACGCAGGAAGCATCAAAAGAAGATGGAGTGAATACAGAGTCACTGTACCGAAAAGAATTGGTTGACGTTCAGCCATTTCAGGAGGTAGCGTAGGAACAAGAACTGATGGTACTAAAGGAAGAAGTCCAAGCTTCACTGAAGGCATTGGTGAAAAATAAGGCACCAGGAATTGATAGAATACCAACTGAGGTGTTTCAACAAATGGATGCAGCGCTGGAGGTGCTCACTTGTCTATGCCAAGAAATTTGGAAGACAGCTTCCTGGAAGAGAGCCATGTTAGTGCCCATTCCAAAGAAAGGTGATCCAACAGAATGTGGAAATTATCTAACAATGTCATTAATATCGCGCACAAGTAAAATTTTACTGAAGATCATTTAAAACCGATTGCAGCAGTACATTGACAGGGAACTTCTAGAAGTTAAAGTGGATGCAGAAGATGACATGGAATGAGGGCTATCATTGCTGATATCAGATGAATCTTAGCTGAAAACAGATAACACCAGAAAGATGTTTAACTGTATTTTATTGACTATGCAAAGGCATTCGGCTGTGTGGATCATAACAAATTATGGATAATACTGCAAAGAATGGGAATTCCAGAACACTTAATTATGCTCATGATGAACCTGTACGCAGATCAAGAGACAGTCATTCAGACACAACAAGGGGATACTGCATTGTTTAAAGTCAAGAAAGGTGTGTGTCAGGGTTGTTTCCTTCCACCATACCTATTCAGTCTGTATGCTGAACAAGTAATCTGAGTAGCTGGACTATATGAAGAAGAATGTGACATTAGCATTGGAGGAAGACTCATTAACAACCTGTGATATGCAGATGACACAACCTTGCTTGCTGAAAGTGAAGAGGACTTGAAGCACTTACTGATGAAGATCAAAGACTATAGACTTCAGTATGGATTTCACCTCAACATAAAGAAAACAAAATCCTCACAACTGGACCAATAAGCAACAACATGATAAACAGAGAAAAGATAGAAGTTGTCAACAATTTAATTTTACTTGGATCCACAGTCAATAACCGTGGAAGCAGCAGTCAGGAAATCAAATGATGTATTGCATTGGGCAAATCTGCTGCAAAAGACCTCTTTAAAGTGTTAAAAAGCAAACATGTCACTTTGGGGACTAAGATACTCCTCACCCAAGCCATGCTATTTTCAATTGCCTCACATGCATAGGAAAGCTGGACAATGAATAAGGAAGTCCAAAGAAGAATTGATGCCTTTGAATAATGGTGTTGGCGAAGAATATCGAATATACCATGGACTGCCAGGAGAACGAACAAGTCTGTTTTGGAAGAAGTACAGCAATAATGTTCCTTAGAAGAGAGGATAGTGAGACTTCGTCTTATGTACTTTGAGCATGTTATAAACAGAGACCAGTCCCTGAGGGAGAACATTATGTTTGGTAAAGTAGAAGGTTAGTGAAACAGAGGAAAACACTCAATGAGATAGATTGGCACAGTGGCTGCAATGATGGGCTCAAGCATAGCAACGATTGTCAGGATGACACAGGTCTGGGCAATGTTCTGTTCTGTTGTACATAGGGTCACTATGAGTTGAATCCGACTCAAGGCACCTAACAAGGAAAGTCTAATCAGAATTCTTACTCCTCTGTTTTGTTTCGTTTTCGTAATGACTTGATGATTTCATTATTAACCTTTAAACATTAATGTTTAAAGCTTAAAGAATGTTTTTTATAGCCTCTTTTATGTATTTTACTCTGTGTTACCTTAAAATTAAAATAATTCTTGAATGTTGGTTTAATATGTGAATGTATGATAGCAATGTGTAACACTATATCAGGTCAAAAGAGAAAATAAAGTAGATTGTCATTTTCTCTTAAAGATTGTAAAGATGTTGTTAGCATTTCTGATTTTGAAAATTACTGAAAGCAAATGCCAAGCTACTAAAACAATGGATGCTTAGTGAAGCAGTGACACAATACCTAAAGATGAAATGAATAGAAAACTATCAAATGACCTATAATAACCATGGCGCTTTGCAGAAATATGATATTGAAAATATTTTGCAAATTTCAGATAATGTTAAATATGAAAGAAATCCATAAATTCTAAGTATTTTGGATGATAACTTCAAGAAAAATTCATATAGAGTCAGGGTTGATTCTAGTGGAAACCTTTTGGTATGAACTATCTAAGGAGTCAATGACAAATTTTACTGTAGATATAGCTGTGCCCTTCTTATTCAGAAAAAAATCCCTGAAACATTTATGCCTAAGAAAGTCCAAGAAGTTCTAATCAAGCCATCTATGAATCTAAAGATTTTCTGTAAATTATAAATCCTTAAATGAGCCATGGAAGATTGCTTGCATTAACAGCATGAATCATACTCTGCACTCTTAGGTTTTCATGAACATCTAATTATAGGTTCTAGATACAGGTAACATCAGAAAATAGAGTAGAACTCTAAGTCAAAAACCTGTAGGTTTTCAACTTTCTATGTTATAGTGAGAGATATGAGCTCTACGGTATACTCATACGCAAACTTATGGAGAACTCTCTTGGTTCCATAGAGATACATCCTTAAAATAGTAAATCTTCTTATAATATAGTGTTATCATTAGGTTCATTTGCTATTGCTAACTAGCTAATGGGCTTATACTTTAGATGGGTAAGTTATATGTAAAGTATAGCATTAGAGGAAATAGTCATACTTTAGATGAACAAGTGATAACAAAATAATAAATAGCATTGAGACAGTTACAGAAACTATTTTCACAACCTCAACATACTAACTTTCTGTTACATTAGTCTAATTTGAGCTTGTGGAATGCCAAACAAGTGTTTCCTCTGTACTGGTGAACAATATCGTCTTCATAAACACATTTACCAGAAGCCATAGAAGTGTGTTTTGAGTATATGCAAACTCTCCAGTCTATTGGTGTTATAGGCCTCATACACTGATAGAATTTGAAGTCTCAAAGGCTAATGTAAAGAACATGGAAATGATTCCACCTAAAATTTTTTGCACCTAAAATTTTAGTTACAAGAAAGGAGCAGATCATATTATTTAGTCATGTTCTGCAAAGAGGTTAACCGTAGAAAGGTCTGGAAAGCAGCTTGTCAGAGACAGTTTCTTTGCATAATTCTGAAAAGTGGTAGTATCCTCTTTCACCTGGGGAAAGTATCATTAAATGGGTCTATCCAAGGAAAGAAAATTAGTATATTAAAATTTCCAATGCTGTTCATAACCTGGTTTTCTTATATTATTTTAGGTGTAGAGGCTTATAGAGTATTATTCTTATTCATAATTATACAAAAATAAATTTCATTTCAAAATCAAATATAAGTGTATAATAAATATGGACAAGTTTAGAATGCATATGTACCATACTCCATGTACACAAAATTACATGACTATTATTTGGATTAACTTTGTTAGTCATTATCCAGTCTCCCTATACTCAACATGTAGACTTATATTTTGCCCCGTTGTTGTTGTTGTTAGGTGCTGTTGGGTCATTTCCAATTCATAGTGACCCTATGTACAACAGAATGAAACACTGCCCAGTCCTCTGCCGTCCTCACAATCATTGCTATGCTTGAGCACATCATTGCAACCACTGTGTCAGTCCAACTCACTGAGGGTCTCCCTGTCTTTCTTTGAACCCTACTTTACCAAGCATGATGTCCTTCTCCAGGGAATGGTCCCTCCTGATAACATGACCAAAGTACATGAGATGAAGTCTCACCATCCTCGCTTCTAAGGAGTGTTCTGGCTGTACTTCTTCCAAGACAGATTTGTCTGTTCTTCTGGCAGTCTATGGTATATTCATTATTCTTCGCCAACACCATAATTCAAATTTGTTAAGTCTTCTTTGGACTTCCTTATTCATTGTCCAGCTTTCTCATGCATATGAGGCGATTAAAAATACCATGGCTTGGGTCAGGCACACCTTAGTCCTCAAAATGACATCTTTGCTTTTGAACACTTTAAAGAAGTCTTTTGCAGCAGATCTGCCCAGCGCAGTACGTTGTTTGATATCTTAACTACTGCTTCCCTGAATGTTGATTGTGGATACAAGTAAAATGAAATCCTTGACAAATTCAATATTTCCTCTGTTTATCATGATGTTACTTAGTGGTCCAGTTAAGGATTTTTGTTTTCTTTATGTTGAGGTATAATCCATACTGAAGGCTATAGTCTTTGATCTTCACCAATAAATGCTTCAGTCCTCTTTGCTTTGAGCAAGCAAGGCTGTGTCTTCTGCATATTACAGTTTGTTAATGAGTCCTCCTCCAGTCCTGATGGCGTGATCTCTATATAGTCCAACTTCTTGGATTATTTGCTCAGCATACAGACTGAGTAAGTATGGTGAAAGGATGCATCCCTGACAAACACCTTTCCTGATTTTAAACCACTCAGTATCATTTTTTTCACTTACAGTGACTGCCTCTTTTATGTACAGGTTCATCATGAGCACAATTAACTGTTCTGGAATTCCCATTCTTCGCAATGTTATCCATAACTTGTTATGATCTACACAGTCTAATACCTTTGAGTAGTCAATAAAACACAGGTAAACAGCTTTCTGGTATTCTCTCAGCCATGATCCATCTGACATCAGCAATGATATCCCTCGTTCCAAGTTCTCTTCTGAATCCGGCTTGAATTTCTGACAGTTCCCTGTGGATGTAATGCTGCAACCGCTTTTGAATTATCTTCAGAAAAAAATTTTACTTGCATGTGATATTAATGACATTATTTGATAATTTCTGCATTGTGTTGGTTCACCTTTCTTTGGAATGGTCACAAATATGGATATCTTCCACTCATTTGGCTAAGTAGCTGTCTCCCACATTTTTTGGCACAGATGAGCGAGCACCTCCACTGCTGCCTTCATTTGATGAAACATCTCAGTTGGTATTCCATCAGTTCCTGGAGCCTTGTTCTTCTCCAGTGCCTTCAGTGCAGCTTGGACTTCCTCCTTTAGTACAGTCGGTTCTTGGTCACAGCTACCTCCTGAAATGGTTGAACCTCAACCAATTCTTTTTGGTACGGTGACTCTGTATATTCTTTCCATCTTCTTTTGATGCTGCTTGCGTTGTTAAATATTGTAACAGTAGAATCCTTCAGTATTGCAAATCGAGGCTTGAATTTTTTCTTCAGTTCTTTCAGCTTGAGAAATGCTGAGTGTGTTCTTCCTGTTTGGTTTTCTAACTCCAGGTCTTTGCACAATTCATTACAATACTTTATGCTGTCTTCTCGAGTTGCCCTTTGAAATTTTCTGTTCAGCTCTTACTTCATCTCACTTTAGCTGCTGTACATGCAAGAGCAAGTTTCAGAGTCTTTTCTGACATCCATTTTAGTATTTCTTTCTTCCCTGTCTTTTTAATGACCTTTTGCTTTCTTCATGTATGATGTACTTGATGCATCCCACAACTCATCTGGTCTTTGGTCATTAATGTTCAGTGTGTCACATCTGCTCTGGAAATGGTCTCTGAATTCAGGTGGCATGTACTCAAGTTCATATTGAGGCTCTTGTGGACTTGTTTTAATTTTCTTCAGCTTCAGCTTTAACTTACATAGGATCAATTGATGGTCTGTTCTGCAGTTGGTCCCTAGTCTTGTTAAGCACAGATAACTCAGAGTTGACAGGAATTTGGACATATAGAAGTGCTCTGTACTAACTATAATGTGATTCCTATAGTGCCATACATCTTCCTACAAACACATAAATTTGAATATTCTCTTTGATAAGGTACTTGTTGAAGTATATTTTGACATTTTAAAAATCAAGTTGCTTGTCTTACTGTTGAGTTATATGAGTTCTTTACATATTTTGGGTAAAAGACCTTTAATAGATACATGTTTTGCAGATATTTTTTCCCTGTCTGTGACTTGCTTTTTCATTTTCTTAACAATATCTTTTGAAGAACAAAAGTTTTTAGTTTGATGAAGTCCAGTTGATCATGTCTTTTATTTTATGATTCATCTTTTTTTGTCTTATCTAAGAAATCTTTTATTAACCCAAACAGGCAGAATTTTAAAACCTTACCAACTGTGATTTTGGGGGAATTATTTAATCTTTCTGAGCCTAAGATTCAATGGATACAAAAACTAAGATAAAAATTATTTATTTCTTATGGTTTATAAGGATTAGATGAGATAATTTATGTAAATCAGTTAATATAGTGTCTGGCTTAATAAATAGCAACTATTTCATCATTATTTTTATTATCAATGCTATTACTACCGCTACCGTTACTACTGTTACCACTGCGACCTGTATTTACACACAGTAAACTCAAGAGGTTAAATTCTAGCTCTCCCATCTGTTCAGAAAGTGAACCCATGTTCAGAAATTAAAAAGTCTCAGCAGCAGCAAGGAACAGATCTGTCACAAAGCTCATGCATGCTATTTCATATTTGATGGCTGAATGATCACAATACTTGCACTTAAAGCAAAACAGAAAGCCAGTTGTTCCGAAAAATGATAACTTTATGTGAAACTCAAAAAAACTCATTGCCGCAGAGTCGATTCCAACTCCTAGTGACCCTATAGGACAGAGGAGAACCGCCCCACAGGGTTTCCAAGGAGCGGCTGGTGGATTAGAACCGCCAACATTTTGGTTAGCAGCTGAGTTCAGAACCATTTCGCCTGCAGGGCTGCAACTTCAGGTATGTGGATAATAAATGAAGGCAAAGTAGTAAATGAATGCTCTGAGATATTTAACATGGCCCCTATGACTCAAGTCCCTGAAGACATTGCTTTAGTACGACAGAGTTGAGTAATCGATGCCCATAAAGATAGCCCAGAATTAACAACATAAATTTTTTTAATTTGTTATTGTGGACCTTCTGTTTAATAATTAAAGGAGTGAAATACATTTTAGAGTAATTCTAATAGCATTTATAAAATAAAACCAATTCTGTGTCTAAATGAATGATTTTTTTTCTAATTATGAGCTGTGGTTATATGAATTATCTCATGGTTTGATGTTAGATAAATATGATATTACTATATATGTGCATATTTACATATGTATATGTGTATATGCATATGTAAAAAGTAGAGGAAGAATTATAAAATGTTACTATAATACATATACTTTCTAAATATAAACAAAACAAGTCAAATATTTTGACTTGTGATATTTATTTAATAAACCTGTCTTCATTGGGGAAGGATTGTTTTAATAAGTTCTTTTTCAGATGAGGTGTATAAATACATCCTTTCCTTCTAGCTTCTGTTGGATGCTTATCTTTTTATTTATTTTTTTATAGATAGCCTCTTATAATTTAACTAGGCAATGTTCTTAATGGAATTGCGCATTATAAACAGATAATGGCCTTCCAATGAAATATGCCTGTCAGATCTTAGCTAAAGTAATGAGAAAAAATAAACTTGGAGACAAAAGAAAAATGTTTATTTTTGAAATGTTAGACCATTAAAATTATTCTGTCACAACCTTTAATTTCATTAATGTCAAACCTATTATACTAAAGAAGTCACTCTTTTGAAAATAAAATAATTGGAATGACCTGGCAAACCAGTATTCACAGTGGGATATATGTACCAACACCATTCTCAAAATGTAGCTTCCAGAAAACTATGGAAAAAGCACTAGCCCACTGAAAGCTAATTCAGAAATTTTAACCATATTTGCTTACAGAATGCTCAACAGAAAGGGATTCTTATCTTTTTTGTTCCTAGAAATTGTGAAAGTATGGGTGTTTAGTTTCCACTTCTTCAAAGTGACCTAAGAGAAGCATAAACTCAATAATCCAATGATGAACTAATAATAATGGAGAAGCAGTTTTGTTGATTGTCTGGAATGAAAAATGATTTTAGGTGATATTTTTAATGGATTCAATCCATTTTTTATAGAATCAAGACTATTGATAAATGAATGTTCAAATGAATTATCTTTACTGTGATAAGTCAGATTTCAATCAAATGAGCTATTTTTAAAGTAAATAATCTTCAGACTATTATCTAGAATTCTGCCAAATTGCTGTTCCAGATATCAAGTAGGGAGAATTTTAAAAATATCTGTTGCTATTCATATACCAGTGGAAATATTGTGTCAAATATTTGAATCAGTAATGTGGCTTAAATTATACCGTTTTAAATAGCTGTAAATTAGAAAGAAACTATGAATAAAATTATGATTTTGTCATTTTATAAGGCTTGTAAAAGGCCATGGCAGACTCTGCCAGATATAGAAAATGAACCCTAACTATTTTCAAAGACCCATTTCACATACATCAGTGTCATTTTGCACTGCCATGTGTTCCATTGTGTCATGCAGTGGGAATGCGCTTACCTAACTAGAGACCACCTCCATTCACTTGTAGGGCACATAATTATGCACTATTTTAGTGTTCCTTTGCCATCCACTTGCAGGATAGGCGAAGTGTCTATTTTTCAGAAGCATCACACATTCCCACATCATTGCTCGAGCTGAGATATTGTGGATGAAACCAACAAAACTATGCCCCAAACCAAATTTATGATTTCACTGCCTTGTTATGGGGAAGGTTGTGCAGAGTCTCAGTACTAGAAATTCTTATTTTTATATGTTTACATAGAAAGAACAAAGGAATATACTCTGAAATTACTGGGAAGATAATGATTCTTTTGAGTGGGTTCCCCCCATACTTACACATTCTGGTGATCCCAGACACGTCCTTATCATCTTTGGAATAAATAACTCATCCCAGCTCTGCTGTTAGAATGTGTGCACATTATTTAAGCTCTCAGCCACAGTTTCCTCATCTCTAAAATGGGGACGACATCAGCAAAAGGAGAGGTCAGGTATGTAAGACAACTGTCTAAGAGACTGGGATACAGGATAAAATCAAAACCAAACAGCTGTTGAGTCAATTCTGATGCATGGTGACCCATGTGTATCAGAGTAGAACTGTGCTTCATAGAGTTTTCAAGGCTGTGAACTTTCCGAAGCAGATTGCTAGGCCTATCTTCCGAGGTGCCTCTAGGTGGGTTCGAACTGCCAACTTTTTGCTTAGTAAACACTTAACCACTTGCACCACCCAAGGACTCCTTGGCACATAGGATAGGGGCTTAATTAACCCTTTCGTTACTACATTTTTCTCAATATTTTGTGATGACGTGTTTTCAGTATTGGAATATATGCTTACTAACTGAGTGTGTTTAAATTTTTGGTTGGTAATACAGACTTTGAGAAATATAATCTGCCAATACAAGCCACCAGTCAGGTGAGTGGCACTGTGGCACCACCCATCTATGGTATGACAATATACCAATGAGAGCTGTATAGATAATTTATTGCAGGCACCTTTCCATTAGGTTACATGGGTAATCTCTGTGTTTCCAAATTTGACAGAAAAACCAAAACCCATCAGGGCTCCCTAACTATCACACAGGAAGGCCATAATTATGCTTATAAGGCTTATCTCACAGAAATGAAGGAAAAAAAGCAAAAGTTTTACAAAACTAACACATCCAGAAAGCATCACCTGATAGAATGCTCAACGTGTGCAACAATGAGGCTCCAACTCTGGTCTGCTGAACTTCACACATTTCAAAAGGGACCCACCTTGATGCTAAAAGCATTAGAACTGGAATAATGCCTTACCTCAGAGTTCCAGAAGCGTAAAAAGTGGCTGCTAATCCAATAGAAACAAACGTTAATAAATGGGAGGAATGATGTGGAGGAGGAGAGTATTGTTCATTTGTTTATTCCTCAGTTCACCAGATTCTGATCACATGCTTTCTCAATGCTAGCCTCTGTTCTAGGGCTGGGGTTGCAAAGGAACAGACCAGGCCACTGTCCTCATGGAGCCCACACATGGCAGATCTGCATTATAATCCATTGTTGGTGAATCCTATCATGTTTCCTCATTTACATCCATGAAGGAGGCATCAGCAATTACACTGGTCAGCAAGTGCATTCTTACCTAGTATTTTGCCTCTAACAACGGTCTCTGATTATATTTCTAATGCAGTGGCACCTTGCACATCTTCTTACACAGCTTCCGAACTTCCATCTCTTAGAACCTTTAAACATCTCAGGATTAGCTTCTTTCAAGACTGCCCTATGCATAAGACCTCTTTGCCAATTGTAACATTAATAAGACTAATGAAAAGGATTGCTGTAAGGGAGGCCAATTTTTTTAGTTTCCTGCTGAGCAATTTGGAAAATATGAGAATAGCTCTTTGATGAAGCACTTGAAATTTCTACTATGGAGTCAACCTGAAACTATTTATGATGCTTGAAAAAATGGTCCATTAGGAACGCATCAATATAACATAAAGTGCATTTAAGAAACAGTCTAGAGTTGTGGTGACTGTAAAATGTGCACAATATACTGGCAGTGGTTATTTAGAAATAACGATGAGCAGCTTGTTCTGATACAAATACAGGTAATCCCTGACCTACGATAGGGTTCCGTTCAGGCGACTTCACAGTAAATCGGTTCTGAGATTAAGTCGAATATATCTTTTATTTATTTTTTAGTTTGCATTATTATTGCTTTTTATTATCAGTGTCTTTATAAATCCAATCTTCATCTGTCTTTGGAGGTTGGAAACATTACATATAAGCTTACAGATGCATTTCTAATATATGCATACATAAAAAAATACACTAATCATAAAAATTTACTCCAGTGATGAAGAAGTGTTGGGTGAGATTGGCATTTTGTCATTTGCAGTCATAACTCCCACTTGTGGAAGGTTCTGGATCACCTAGATTATCCCTAGGAAAGAGGATGGCTTTTCTAGTCAGAAAATTAGTGAAAGTTGTCTGTATGGTCCTTTTTTTTTTCCCTTCAGATATTTTGTAGTCACATCTCACTGCTTCCCTAATCTGCCTGTTGACTTTAGAAAAGCGATCAGCATTTGGGTCCATGTTTTTAAGCAACTGAAGCCCCTGATTCAGTTTAGAAAAAACTTCAGTTAATCCTTTCACTAAAATTTTTTGTCAACTTTTTCCTTCCTCTTCCTCATTACTTCTTTCTTCTCTAGCGTTTCTTTCCTCTTCAAAATCCATCAGGTCCTGATCTATCAATTCTCCTTCTTCATGATCTGTGAGCATTATCAAGTTTAAATTCAGCGTTCTTGTCATATGAATGATTTTTCCACCTATCTCTTCCATCATATTATCCTTGGATCAAATGCTTGGAGTATGTTCACATAACTTAGCAATTTTTTCCATATCCCCTACATGCATTTTCCCCTAACTTCCTCCCAGGAAGATGCAATGTTCCAGATACACAGAAGAATATTATAATTCTTACAGAAATTGTGGAATGTTACCATACCTCCATCTGTTACAGCTATTGCCTGAGCAAATGTAGTCCTTAAGTAGTATGGCTTGAAGGTGCAATGCCAAGAAGATTGCACCTTGATCCATAGGCTCAATCATAGCTGTTGTATTTGGAAGATAGATACAGCACTTTCACATCTTGATTTTGATCATCTATATGAGGGGGATGTCCTGGGGCATTATCAAGTAATGGCTGTTGGGCACATGCACAGTTCAATTGTTGTATGTCATTAGAGTTGAACATTACCCAACTTTCTATCCCTTATGCTTCTCAACAGTGACTTCACTGTAGACCAGACCATTGCCTGCTATATGCACTGAAACATTTTAGGTAGTACATATTACTAATGATAAAATGTTAAAAAAAAAAAAAAAAGAGGTCATAAGTGCAGTTTGTTGTAACTCAAATACATATTAAGTCAGGGACTACTTGTATTATGTTGCTGTTAGGTGCTTTCAAGTCAATTTTTGACTCACAGCAACCCCTTGTGACAAAGTAGAACTGATAGGGTTTTCTAGGCTGTAATCTTTACAGGAGCTGTTTGCCAGGTCTTTCTCCCACAGAGCTGCTGGGTGGATTCAAATCACCAACCTTTCAATTAGCATTCAAGCACTTAACCCCTGCACCACCAGGGCTCCTTGGTAATATTATATTAATATTATATCTGTACATTAATGTTAATTTATCAAACACAAATGAAGTAAGTCTTAGGTTCATGAAAGAAGAGTAAACAAGTAATCCTTACGGTGTAATAGTTCTGATACCATGTCCTTTAGAGTAGTCGAATGCTTAGAGTGGCTCACAGATTCTACATAATGAGAGGACATGTGAAGACTTTATACCAATCAGAGCACAGATAGCTATGGAAGTATCTCGGTTGCCAGAAGCCAACTGATCATATTGTGAAGGGACCACTGCAGACAAAAACTGTGGGGCAAAATCAGAGACACTCAAATTTCTCACTGAGGGAATGAGAAGGGCTTCATGTGGCACTCTGCATGGGGTACCAGCATTATCTTTGTTAAATGATGCACGTCTCTTGGTGATGGTACACAATGCCACCTGTGGGTGTACTACTGATGGAACCTTGCCCGTAATATTTCTTTCATCTTGTGTGTTTCATCCTGCTGCCAAACAACTTGAACATATTGGTTTTTGAAGTCTCTTCCTGCCCTCCCTTTCACTGATAGACAAAAATAGATACCATGTGAAGAAATAAGCAACTTTACATCATTTTGCCTTTCAGATCCATTTTTGTAGTGTAAGTAGTAGTATATTTTATTTACTTTTTCAAATATATAGGCCTTCCATAAAATAAATAATCTCTCTCATAAGAACCCCATACCTCTATTAAACGTGCTATTTCTCATCCCTTTATTCCCCATATTGTCTCCAATCACCTATAGCAAGCCCTATCAATTTTTCTTTCCTTAAACTAAATATATGTCCCTCCTTCCTCCTAGTGGTAGTGTTCTCTTAGAAAACTTTTTCTTAATACGCTTTCCTCTCCTAGGTGTCCATATTGAAATAGTTGATACGCTCATTTCTTCTCAGATTTCTCATTTTCCTATCAGTGATTTTTTTAATAAGTTGCCAGTATATATAATTTGACAAATATTGAATGTCTTCAATGTACCAGGAAGTGTCTGATCTCTACAGGTACTGGGGCTACAATGTTGAGTATTGTTATTATTGAAACTTAGAAATAAAAAGTAAAAGAATGTAAAAGGTAACACAAGCAAAATATCTCACTTTGCCACTGTCATATGCTCATCCTCAATTCTTTTTTTTTTTAAACTCAAACTTACACTTTTGTTTTTCCTAAAACTTTTCTGTGTTCCTTAAGAGTTAGAAAATACAGTGTTTTGGGAACATTGTAGGCATTAAATTGACCAAAATATATATTTAATTATAACCTTGATTTTGTTACTGTCTACATGATGTAAACAACTCTAGTATTGTTTATGTATTCAATCAATGAATATTTATTAAGTGTCCATTATGTTTCAGCCCTATTTTAGGCACTGGGGCTGTATTAGGGAACACAACAGACGAATAAATCCTGCCTTACAGAGCTTATGTTCAAGGGCAGGAGACGTATAAACAAAGGTTAATAAGGGAAAAAAAATTTAATGAGATGGGTAGTGTATGTATTTGCATGTATGAATTTAGATAGTGTGACCCCTGATGATATCACTGAGAAGGACACTTGAGAAAGATATGAAGGAAGGGAACTGGATATGTGAACTTCTGGAGGATATTCCAGGCAAAAGGAACAAGTCCAGAGGTCCTTAGGCAAGAATGTTCCTAGTAAACTGGAGGAACAGTAAAGAGTCCTGTGTGATAGAGGCAGAGTGAGTGAGGAGCAGAGTAACAAGAGATGATGTCACAGCAGTAACAGAGGCCTGCTCTTCTAGGGCTTTCTAGTCTCAGAAAAGACCTTGGGTTTACTATGAGTGAGAGGAAAAGCTGTTGTAGTGTTATATACAAAGAAATTAAATGAGATGGCCACCATTTTCATAGGGTTTCCCTGGCTTCTGTGTTGAAATTAGACTATAGGGAAGCAGAAGAGGGCTAAAGCAGGGATACCAGTAATCAAATAATCTAGGTAAAAGATGACATGATACTTGGGTCAGGGTGGTAGTAATAAAGGCAGTGGAAAATAGTCATCATCTGGATTATTTTTTTAAGGTGAATTCAACAAGATGGTGTGCAGTATTACAGAAAGAGAGGTTTCACATAGGATACTAGTGATTTTGGCCTGAGCAACTATAAGAAAGTTGTTATTAACAGATGGAAAGTAATGGTTCATGACCTGATTTAGGGGAGAGCATTCTGAATCCAAATTGGGCACATGACATTTGAGAGGCCCATTAGACCACCAAGTGAAAATGTCAGATAGACAGTTGGATTATGGGCTATGGAATACACGGGAGTGGTCCAGTTAGACGTACAAATTTGAGAACCATCAGTAGTTAGATGGTTTTAAAGCCATGAGACAGTATGAAATCACCTAGCAAGTAATTGTAGGTAAAAAGTCTAAGTACTTAGCACGGGGAACTACAAAGTAAAGAGGTTGGGGAGATAAGGAAGGAACAGCAAGAGACAGAAGGGACTGTCTGAAAGGTAGGAGGAAAAAGGGGCTAAATAAATTTTTCAAGAGGGAAAGAATAATCAACTGTTAATTCTATTGGTAGACTAGGTAATGAGAAGTGACCAACAGATTTAGCAGTAGGGAGATTATTTTTGACTCTGAGGATGGAAGAAAATAAGTCTATATCTTGAGCATGTTACATAGGCTCCTGTTTAAGATATAAATGATGTATGTTAATATAAGGTTTGTAAACTCTAAAGTGCTATACAAATTTATTACTGATTACTTAAAATCTGTTCTGACTAAGGTTATTTGCAAGCTACTTCATTTTTTCTCAATTGTTTTAGAAGTGTTTAATGCATTTTCATGAAAATGATTTCAAATGTTAATGTTCATCTGCATGTGATACTTTGTTTTAGTTGGCTTCTGGAATGGACTGGTGTGTGTCTAATAGAGAGGACAATGTATTTTGTTGGTAGCTTATATTAGAGGGATTCAAATATCAGACAAAGCGGAACGGTGATATTACGAGGTTACAGGAAGGTTAATGCTATTTAGGCAGATGGTGAATTGGAAATTTAACCTGTTGTCACAATAATGAATATATTAGAAGAAACACTGATGTTGCAAATAGAAGGAAAATGAAAGTAGACTTTTTATTTTTACATATACATATTTATTTAAATATAAGTGTGTGTATATATTTATGTATACAAATTTATTATTACCAGCTCCCTGGTAGTAGAAGTGGTTATTCTTCACAAAAGACTGATTATTATGTTCTAATTCATCAGTCATTATAAGGAACAATATTATAGATTTATTCAGTGCATCTCTAACAATTGTTTCGATATAATTTTTTCCAGGAAGCAATGACTTAAGCATGTGATCTGAAGAAAATTTGTTATATTAAATAACATTTTCAACTTATTCTTGTATATCCACCCTTTCGTCTCTAAGAACAAGTGCCCTAGTGCATATTGCTTCTAGTCTAATAAATCTAGTTCATATCAATAAATTATATTTAAATGGTGTTTTCTGTGATACTTTTTAAAAAATTTTTGCCAATACATAGCCTAACTATCCCAAATCATGTAAGAGGATAGTCTCATTTTTTCAAGAATGTACTCTAGTCAATATGATTAGTGAGCTTTTAAAGAAAGATAATACTTAAAATTTCTGTAAAATCAGCTATATTCCAGTGCCTTGAGATGTTTTTTCCCCTATGTTAAAGAATGCCATAAAATGTGGCCATGTTTCCTATTAGAAAATAAGATTTATTTTCCAAAATGATTCCCAAGGATGTGCACAGTGAATCCAAGTGTACATGAGCTGACAGTCAGATGAACAGCTGCCCTCTAAAATCAGCTAATTAAACAACACACAGGTTTGTTGAAGCTGTCATTCTTGAAAATATGGCTTACTTATCTAAACTAGTAAGTGACTGAGAACACATCACAGACACCTTTTATGTGGGAGTCACGCCTGTTTCTTTTAGAAATTTCGGAGAAGGTGCCAAGTAGGTGATGATTTCTGAGAAGTCATCTTTCTGATGCAGAGATTCCTCAAAACATGTTTTCAAGGAACAAAAAGAGAAGGGTAGCTGCCTAGGGAACTGGGTATGCACTAAGAAAACAGAGTTAGGGAGAAATGATGCTGTATTTTTTCATCTTGTACTGTAAGGAAAAAAAACAAACTTTTATGTGGTAGTTATGTTGACTGTTCCAGTGGTTTGTAACCTTAGAACTTAAATTTATTTCAGAGCTGAGCAAACACCTTCTAATGATTCTGTTAGCACCCTTTCCAGTACTCAAAATGAGAAGTTCACAAATGCAGCATGAACATCTTTTTAGTTTTCTTAATTTCCTAATAAAAATGTATGTGTGTGTATACATATACATTTGTGTATATACATGTACAAATGAATGTACATGCATACCTATGTAGGTGCTGTGTGTCTATATATAATATGTATGTATGTGTGTTTGCATATGTATACATATATACAATACATATATGTATATATACGTATATATGTATATACACACATACACAAACATGCATACACAAATTACATTTGTCATTCACTCAGTACTGAAATCATTAGGTGCTATGATTTCTGTACATTTTTTTCTGACATGACTCATTAAGATATGTTTTAAAAAAGTTTCATCCAGCTAGGAAAATTATAAATAAATTTGAATACCAATTGAGTTAAATAAGTTTGTAAATTTTTCTTAATAGAAATTAACTTCTAAATATGCCAAAACCATATGTGTAATACATTTCTGTATCTAAAATTGCCTAAAAAGAAATATGCAAAGGAAGGTAAAGTTAATTTTAAAAATGTGCATCCTTGAAAGTGAGCCAAAAATATTCCCAAATTACAATATAATTAAAACAATTACATTAAATGTAAAACAGAATAATTGTGGTTTTGTGCTTAGTATACTGTATGTTATAGTTTGGAATATGTAACGTCGGTGTTTCTATAAGATCAATTTTGGTACTATTAAGATTTTACTGTGCTAAACACGATGTTGAACAACTGTTTATCAAGCCTCTATTACATACTGGGTGAATGTATAGGTGCAGAGGAAATAGAGCAAGGGAACAGGACAGTGGTGGGAAATACATTAAAAACATTTTTGCACAAATAATTAGTTACCTCTGGGAAAGTAATACATTGGAAATGTAAAGGGTGCTAGGGATTATATAATCAGGGAACTCTTATAGTCTGGGGTAATGGTAGGCTTCATTATAGAAATGATATTTAATTGCTGAGGAGTAAAGGAAGCTCTTCCTCAACTCAGGCCTTCTTACAAACACGCTCTCTCCCTCTGCGGGACACAGCACCATATCTCTCTACCCCATCTTCTGCTCCATCCTAACTACTGCCTCCCACCCCAACTTACAAACATTCCAACCCCTGATTATCTTTTAGAGGTACTGAATAGATGGAACATAGTAAACAACCTCATAGAAATTGCTTTTTTTTTTCTTTCCCTTTTAACTCATTCTGCATGGAGAATGATGAGGTAAAGGGAAATGCGAGTAGTGTTGGGAGACAAGTGAGAAGACTACTTCAGTACTTCAGGTAAAAGATTATGGTGGCTTGGACTCAGTTGGTTATGTAGATGGAATGAAATTAATAGATTTGGGCAATATTTCAAAAACAGAATTCAGGAGAGAAAATTGAGCCTTAGAGGAGTTAAGAAACTTGGTGAATGTCACACATTAGGGATAGATAGAGCAAGAGCTTTTACCCACTTGACATCTTGAAGACTGAATGACTGTTAAGGGTGAAGGGGCTGGGGGGTGGGGCCTCAAATGTGAGTCCTGGGTTCTGGCATGAGCAGTTGTATGAATGTTGGTGCATTTACCAGTATAGGAACACTGCAATAGCAATAAGTTTGCAGGAGATCACAAAGAGTTCAACGTTTGACATGTAGTTTAGAAATGGATATATCCAACTAGGTTGTATAACAGTTATGATTCTGTTGTTGTTAGGTGCCTTCGGGTTGGTTCCAACTAATAGCAACCCTATGTACAACAGAATGAAACACTGCCTAGTCCTGCGCCATCCTCACAATCGTTGCTGTACTTGGGCCCATCATTGCAGCCATGGTGTCAATCCATCTTTTTGAGGGTCTTCCTCTCTTTCACTGATCCTCTGCTTAATCAGGCATGATATTCTTCTCCAAGGACTGGTCCCTTCTGATAACACATTCAAAGTATGTGAGACGAAGTTTCACCATCATCGCTTTTAAGGAACATTCTGACTTTACTTCTTACGAGACAGATCTGTTCGTTCTCCTGGCAGTCCATGGTATATTCAATATTCTTTGCTAACACCATAATTCAAAAACTGAATTCTCTGGTCTCCCTTATTCATTATCCAGCTTTCACATGCACACGAGGTGATTGGAAATAACATGGCTTGGGTCAGGCACACCTTAGTCCTCATAGTGACATCTTTGCTTTTGAACAGTTTAAAGAGGTGTTTTGCAGCAGATTTGCCCAATGCAATACACTGTTTGATTTCTTGACTGTTGCTTCCATGGGCCTTGATTATGGATCCAAGTCAAATAAAATCCTTGACAACTTCAGTATTTTCTCCATTTGTCATGGTGTTGCTTATTGGTAAAGTTGTGAGAATTTTTTTTTTTTTTTAAGTTATGGTCATTGTTATATAAATGATAAATAAAGCTGTATGGGTAGATGAGATCATCTGGGGAGTGAATGTTGAAAAAATAGAAGACAGATTAGTGTAGTGGGTTCTCAAACTTTAGTGTACAGTGGTAGCAGCTAGAGGACTTGTTAAAACACATATTCATGGGCGCCACACCCAGTGTTTCAGATCCAGTAGGTTTGAGCGAGTGGTGTGCTGAAGCCATATCTTAAAGGGTTTTGCAAACCCTGATTATGGGTTCCAGATTCCATGTTCAGTGAAGTAAGGGTGGTAGCTTGAAATGAACCATGGTGGGAGTGTTTATATCATGTAAAACAGCAAATGTTATACATTAGGAACTTTATTTTCAGAAAGCTGGGATACCAGCACATCACAGGTCTAGGATGAGATCTGAGGATTTGCAGTTCTAGCAAATTCCCAGATGATGCCACATTTTGAAAACCATTGAATTAGGGAAACATTTTATATAGTCAAAAATAATTCCAATTTCTTAAGCAAATTAGCAATCTTAAACTTTGAAGAGTAGAACTTCTCCAAAAAGTGATTATGTCTTAAGATTTACTTGTGATAGGGAAAGGTATATCCTAATTTTCCATGGTTAAATGACTTAAATTAAATGAGATAATGAATGGTAACCATAAACTGCTGTGCAATTTTTTTTCATTTAATGCTTGATTATTCATTGTGTTTTAGTTGCTCAGAATCTTTTTTTTTTTTCATTTTATGCTGTAGAAAATTATTTCCTTTGAGATTTTTCTTCTAATATATGAATAGTAAAGTTAGTCAGATCAAATGTTAATTGCAGCATTTTATGGTTAAGCAAAGAAATAGGGTGGTGGAGATAATATATAATAATATTGTACATGTTCAGTATATTAAACTGGACATTTCTTTGCCCTCAATTAGCTGTCTATCTAAAAGAAAAATAAAACCAGCATTTGCTTTAAATATATTGGAAGCATAAAGATATTAAAATGTACATTATAAATAATTGAGAAAGAAGTTCCAATTTTGTAACTGTAGACATTCAAAGAGGCAAAGGGTTCAAAGTGACCACCAGAGCAAGCTGGTTGATTAACTCTCACATAACCTCATGGTTTGGCATTCATTACCCAGAGTCTAGCCCTCATCTCTCTGAGCCAGCTTAAATTAACTAAAGCCATTAATTATATACAAAACCTGAATATCAATTGTTAATATGAAAAATCTAATATCAGACATTCTGGAATGCCAGTGTCTGCATGATAAGCAATTTCTTTTGCTGTAGGTAGACTTATTTGGAAAGTCAGATCTTCGTCCCTTAATTATGTAGAGGTTCCAAGAGGCAGCTGGTGGATTCGAACTGCCAACCTTTTGGTTAGCAGCCAAGTGCTTAACCACTGTATCACCAGGGCTCCTAATTATTTTACTGAGCATGAAATCAGAACCAAAGCTACCAGTTCAATGTGCTGAGTTGGTAGTGGATCTGATTAAAGCAGCTTGCTTTTATACCTGATAACACTATTAATAACAATGTTGTTGTTAGGTACCTTCAAGTTAATTCCAACCGTAGCAACCCTGTGTACAACAGAACAAAGTACTGCCTGGTCCTGCGCCATCCTCACAATCATTGCTATGTTCGAGCCCATTGTTGAAGCCACTGTGTCAATCCATCTCATTGAGGGTCTTCCCCTTTTTTGCTGACCCTCTACTTTATGAAACATGATGTCCTTCTCCAGGGACAGGTCCCCCCTGATACGAAGTATGTGAGACGATGTCTTGGCATCCTTGCTTCTGAGGAACATTCTGGCTGTATTTCTTCTAAGACAGATATATTTGTTCTTCTGGCAGTCCATGGTATATTCAGTATTCTTCGTCAGCATCATAATTCAAATGCATCCATTCTTCTTTGGTCTTTTTTATTCATTGTCCACCCTTCCTATGCGTATGAGGCAAAAATATGAGGCAAAAATACCATGACTTGAGTAAGGCAAATCTTAGTCCTCAAGGTGACATCTTTGCTTTTTAACACTTTAACAAGGTTTTTTGCAGCAGATTTGCCCAATTCAATATGTCATTTGATTTCTTGACTGCTGCTTCCATGGACATTGACTGTGGATCCAAGTAAAATGAAATCCTTGGAAACTTTAATATTTTCTCCATTTATCATGATGTTGCTTATTGGTCCAGTTGTGAGGATTTTTGTTTTCTCTATGTAGAGGTGTAATCCATACTGCAGGCTCCAGCCTTTGATCTTCATCAGTAAGTGCTTCAAGTCTTCTTCACTTTCAGCAAGCAACGTTGTGACATCCACATATTAGTCTTCCTCCAATCCTAATGCCGCGTTCTTGTCTGTCAGTTTGCTGTACTTTGGTGGTTTGCATGTTGCTGTGATGCTGGAAGCTATGCCACTGGCATTTCAAATACCAGCAGGGTCACCCATGATGGACAGGTTACAGTGGAGCTTTCAGACTAATACAGACAAGAAAGAAGGACCTGGTGATCTATTTCTGAAAAAATTGGCCAGTGATATCCGTAAGAATAGTAGGAACATCAATAAAAATAGTTACTGATAACTGAATGTTACCGCTGTGTCAATTACTGTGACTCAAGATATAGGGAGGCAGTATGAGTAGAGGTTAAGAGAGTAAGTTCTGAAGTCTGATAATCTGGTTTTTAATTCAGCTTTTTGCCACTCCTCAACTGTGCAGGGCATAGTCATTAGACACCATGATTTCACTCTTTTTTAGAATCCACCTCACAGGATTGTCGTAAGGATCAAATAAGAGTATTCAAGTAAAGTGCTTAGAATAATACCACATAGTAAGTCCTCAATGGTAGATAGACTATTATTATATTATCTCATTTAATCCTTATAATAAACATTATTAATATAGACATTGTTAGCTCAATTTTACAGATAAAGAAAATGAAACTCATAAATGCAGTACTTTGTCCAGGGCTTAATCGGAGGTGTCAGAGCCAGGATTTGAACTTTGCTCTGTGTAACTCTGAAGCTTGAGTGTTCCCAAAAGAATAAAATAGCTGAATTTATTAGATCAGGCTTCCTCTTCCCTTAAAAGTGCTTAGATGACACTGCCAATATTATAACTTGAACTCTACTTTCATCTAGGCTCCCGAGAGAGTCCAGCATTTACAACTGACACTTTCCCTTCTTAGCTATTGCAATATATCCAATTGGGTTACAAACAACCTTTGTTTACATAAATACTTGTTTTTCTTAGGATGCTCCAATTTATTATGCCTTGAAGTGCCACTGTGTGATGGCTATCTTCTTATTCATAGCGGAGGCTCCTAAGTATCAACAGTAACAGTGTATTAGTAAATATAGTCTTCAGTTCTCCCTGCCTCAAGCTCTGAATCCCTAGGCTCTAATATTGTCATTATTGTTAAATATTTATCAAGTCCCTACTGCGTACATGACACAAATGAGACATTACTAAAGGAGTTAGAAATGATTCAGAGGAATGAAAACTAAACAAAACAAAAAAATGATTCTACAAACAGCTAACATTTTTAATGTTTTCATTGATCACATTTATGATTTGAGAACCCTAAAGTAATTTGAAAACACACTTTATTTTCTAAACACTCTAATTATGTTTTTAATTTACAATATAATTACAGTTCCTAGGACCTTTGTAATTTATTATTTATAGTGTGATATAATTAACACACCTAACACAGTTTCTAAAGTGTAGTAGATATTCAATTAATATTTGACGATATATATTTTTATAATTATAGTGGGGTTCTAAAATATAATAAATTGATACCCTACATATTTATTGAATTTATTAGGCACACACAGGCTTTTTTACAGAATATTGGTTTTATTGAAATGAATTGTTGTTACATCTTTTTTGACGTCCTATATACAATTGAACAATCCTCAACTTCAGGCAGATGTTATTGATTTTCATCCTGATCCTGCCCTGACTGTAACTTCATCTCTTTAGGTCTGGATATTTCATCTATAAAATAAAAGAATTCAATTCAATTCTCTTCAAGACTAGGTCCATTCTAAATTTTGTCTCTATTTTAAAATATTTAAAAGAAAAAAAAATCCCCCCCACAATAAATTGCCACTAAACCTTTTAGATTTTTTCTGCAAAATCAGTCTTTGATAAATCTTCTCTTTCATGGAACAATTTATGTCCTAGAAGTGTAAATGTTATCACCTGATGATTTAAGCAACTTCACAAATTCCACAGGAGATCCTGAAATAGATAGCATTACATTAGAATCTCAGTAGGGTCTGTTGTGAATATAGATTTAACAATGAAGAATCTAATCTCTCCAACAGCACATGTTAAATGAACAATTCCTGAAACACTGTACAATTTCTTATTCATAAATCTATACACAACTGTGGCTAAAAACAATATGTTCTCCTATCTGATTATATAATAGCTTCTTGAAGAACAAACAACCAACTTACATAAAAAATGTCTTTCTTCTCTTGTGTTTTCTGGAACTGTATTGCCAGTTAGGGGACAATACTGAAAGCAGGCAGGGTTAGAAAAAAATCTTCAAAGTTGAAGGGTACAAGAGTACACAATACTGGGGAAGCCAGCACAGCTTTTACAAGGAAAGGTCATGGAAGCTCCGTGACATTTCCAAACTCCCTGAGGGACTGAATTGCTGGGCAGAGGGCTGTGGGGACCATGGTCTCAGGGAACATCTAGCTCAA
>NW_004443977.1:2360479-2361452 GCF_000243295.1 Trichechus manatus latirostris | reverse complement strand
AAAAAAAAAAACTTCAAAGTTGGTCTTCAACACCATTTCATGTTTCCTTTTAGTTCTCCCATACTCCATCATCTAACAAACCATAGGCGTCAGAGACTTACACATTTCCTCGAGTTGGGGTTAGTCATCTACACTCGGCCCACGTCTTCATTTTCTCCATAGCTCCCTAAGGTATTTTTCTAGCTTGACAATAATTTACAGCAGGTAAATTAGATAAACTAATGATGAATATTACTTTTTATTCAATCATTCATTTATACAGCATGCATTCATGAGTTGCTACTATGAGCCAAACACCCTGTAGGTGATGGGATTTAGCAGAAAACAAATATCCACCCCTGTCTTCATGGTACTTACAGTCTAATGGGGAAGACTGTTGATAGACTATAACAGAAAAAGTCTATGTGCCATTCACATGATTTCTCTGGGGAATGGATCTGAGGGATAAGTAGTGATTGGTAAATTGTAGGGGAAATGGTAATAATAAATTGCTCCAGGAATGGGCACATTCAAGGAAGAGATGAAAACCGAGTGTGAGTGGACCTTAATGAACAGTTAAAAGTGGACAGAAAAAGAGGCTGAAGAAGGAATTCTAAAGGAGCTAGGTCACTCATGAACTCAAAGGCCAAATTTAAATCCAGTGGGAAGGATTTTAAGCATGTAGTCAGCATAATTAGTTAACCATTAAAAATGGTCACTCTGACTACTACGGAGAGAATAGTTTGGAGGAAGCAAGAATTGGGATATTGTAGCATATTTCACAAGAGAGACGAGGGTAGCTTTGACTGAAGTCATGGCTAGCAGAGCTGGAGATACGTTACTGAGTTTTAAAATTGACGAGGTTTTATATAGAGGATAAGGAAAAGGAAGAATCAAGGATAAGTATTGTATTTTGATATGACAGAGAGTGTATCATAGTTCTGACATGGTTGGTTAGCATTGCCATTTATTGAAATGGAAAAAACTGGAGGAG
>NW_004443977.1:2350974-2359166 GCF_000243295.1 Trichechus manatus latirostris | reverse complement strand
AATTTGTCCCTTGATTTCTTGACTGCTGTTTCTCTGGGTGTTGATTGTGGATCCAGGTAAAATGAAATCCTTGACAACTTCAGTCTTCTCTCCACTTTTCATAATGTTGCTAATTGGTCCATTTGTGAGGATTTTTGTTTTCTTTATGTTAAGATGTAATCCATACTGAAGGCTGTAGTCTTTGATCTTCATCAGTAAGTGCTGCAAGTCCTCTTCCCTTGCAGCAAGCAAGGTTGTGTCATCTGTATATTTCAGGTTGTTAATAAGTCTTCTTCCAATCTTGATGCCACATTCTTCTTACAGTTCACCTTCTCCAATTATTTGCTCGGCATACAGGTTGATTAAATATGGTGAAAGGTTACAAGCCAGACTCACAACTTTCCTGATTTTAAACCATGCAGCATTCCCTTGTTCTATTCAAATGACTGCGTCTTCGTCTATGTACAGGTTCTACATGAACACAATTAAGTGCTCAGGAATTCCCATTCTTTGCAGTGTTATTAATAATTTTTTATGGTGCACACAGTGGAATGCCTTTGCATAGTCAATAAAACACAGGTAAACATCTTTCTGGTATTCTCTGCTTTCAGCCAAGATCCATTTGATATCAGTGATGATATCCCTAGTTCTACGTCCTCGTCCAGATCTGGCTTGGATTTCCAGCAGTCCCCTGTTGATGTACTGCCGCAACCATTTTTGAATTAACTTCAGCATAATTTTACTTGCATGTGATGTTAATGATATTGTTCAATAATTTCCACATTCCGTTAGATCGCTTTTCTTTGGAATGGACACAAATATGGACCTCTTTCAGTTGATAGGTAGCTGTCTTCCAATTTCTTGGCATAGATGAGCGAGTGCTTCTAGCATTGCATCAATTTGTTGAAACATCTCAGTTGGTATTTCATCAATTCCTGTAGCCTTTTTTCTTGCCAATGCCTTCAGTGCAGCTTGGACTTCTTCCTTTAATACCATGGGTTCTTGATCATATGCTGCCTCCTGAAATGGTTGAATGTCGACCAAGTCTTTTTGGTACAGTGTCCCTGTATATTCCATCTTCTTCTGATGCTTCCTGTGTCTTTCAATATTTTTGCCGTAGAACCCTTCAATATTGCAACTTGAGGCTTGAATATTTTCTTCAGTTCTTCTAGCTTAAGAAATGCTGAGTATAATCTTCCTGTTTTTTTGTTTTTTTTAATTTTATTGTGCTTTAGGTGAAAGTGTATAGGTCAACTTAGTTTCTCATTCAGAATTTATACACATATTGTTTTGTGACATCAGTTGCAATGTGATAACATTCTCCCCTTCTCATCTTGTTTTGAGCAGGAGTTGCCCGTTTGGTCTTGTATGTTTGATTGAACTAAGAAGCATGTTCCTCGTGTGTGTAATTGTTTGTTTTCTAGACGTGTCTAATCTTTGTCTAAAAACTGGGCTTCAGGAATGGCTTCAGTTATGAGTTAGCAGGGTGTCTGGGCGCCATAGTCTCGGGGTTCCTCCAGTCTCTGTGAGACCATAAGTCGAGTCTTTTTTTTTGGGGGGGAATTTTAATTTTGTTCTATATTTTTCTCCCACTCTGTCTGTAACTATTGTGATCCCTGTTAGAGCATTTGCTGGTGGTAGCCAGGCACCATCTAGCTCTTCTGGGCTCAGGCAGGTAGAAGCTGTGGTACATGTGGTCCTTTAGTCATTTGGGCCAATATTTTCCTTATGTCTGTGGTTTTCTTCATTCTCCTTTGCTCCAGTTGGGAAGGGACCAATGGATACATCTTAGATTTCCACTCGTAAGCTTTTAAGACCCCAGATGCCACTCACCAAAGTAGGATGTAGAACATTTTCTTTACGGACTATGTTATGCCAATTGACCTAGATGTCCCCTGAGACTATGGTCCCCAGCCCTCAGCCCTAGCAGCTTGGTCCATCAAGGTGTTTGGATGTGTCTAGGAAACTTCTATGCCTTTGCCTTGGTCAAGTTGTGCTGACTTCCCCTATACTGTGTGTTGTCTTTCCCTGCACCAAAGTTGACACATATCTGCTATCTAGTTAGTGATTTGCCCTCTCCATCCCTCCCCACCCTCGTAACCAACAAATAATGTTTTTTTTCTGTGTGTAAACCTTTTCTTTAGTTTTTATAATAGTGTCCCTTTTGGTTTTCTAACTCCAGGTCTTCACACATTTCATTATAACAGTTTGTCTTCTCGAGCCACCCTTTGAAATCTTCTGTTCAGCTCTTTTACTTAGTCTTTCTTTCCTTTTATTATGACAACTACCAATTCTACCACTAAATTTTGAGTACCTACGCTGTGTCTGGCACTGCCTTAAGTGATAAAGTTTTTTGTTTTGTTTTTTTTTCCGTTGGGAGCTCTCAATTTATAAGAATTTAAAAAATTTTAACATGGAAGCTCTCCAGAGTTGTGTAATTAGAGAAAAGATTTAAACAGAAAAAAACAATGATGGTTTACAAGTTTTAAAACAGAAATGACGTGAGGGACCAGACGACATTTGATTTCTTCAAGGTATAAGAATAAGATTTGCCAGAAAGCTTCTGTGTTCTCAGTAACACGTCATCCATTTTTTTTTTTTGTTTTATTTTGTTTTTTCATTCACTGTAAACCCTCTAAGGTCAAGATCTCCAGAATACTTGATCACCGTTGTATTTTCTGGATGTGACATGTAGTCAGTCGTTAAAATATATTTGCTGAAGAAGTGAATGAATGGATAAATAAATTAGTACTGTGCAGCCTCTTTGTGGTGTTTGTCATAGTTTATGTGTGTGTGTGTTTTTAGATTATTCCTAGCCAGAATCTTCCATGAGCTGAGGGGCTGGTTCTGTTTTTGTTCACCAGTCTACCTCTTATGAACATCAGAGTTCCTAACACTATGAATATATATTGAAATATACATCAGTAATTATTCATAGGCATGTCTTTCTTCAATTTTACAAGTAATGGAGATTTTATAAAAATTTGCTTATATCGTTAAATTGTGGACTTTGTATTTTATTTAGATTTTAAGAAGTTAATTCTTGAGGTAATTAAAGATAAACTAATGTTCCAAACTACGGTTGGTATTTTTCAAGGGAGTCAGAAAGAAAAAAAAAATCAGAATATCCCTTGACAGTGGCTAATAAATAGATAAATATGCATAGCTGCAAGACAACCAACAAGTATCTTTTTATAATAACATTAGAAATAACTAAGCTTTAGTGTTGTTCTAAGTGTTTTTTTGTTTAATTAATTTAAATCCTCTCAACATCCCTTTGAATTAGTACTGTTATTATCTTGAATTTGCACTTTAGGAAACAGAGTCACAGAGTTTTAATCACTGTCCCAAGTCATACAACTATTAAGTATCAGAGCCAGGAGTCAAAGCCAGGTGTCCTGACTTCCGAAATCCATGTTCTTTACCACCACATTATACTGTTCTGTGGTCGTTATAATGAACTCTTGTGGTTAGAAAACATTGTTATTACCCATTTATTTCTACTATAGAATTAATGAAGCAATAAGCAGTCAGCTTGGGTGAAATGAATCACATTCAGAAATCATTGTTAATTCTGTTTTCAGCTAAAGTTCTTTCAAATTGACAAACTATCTTGTTCATTTTAGAGACTCAACTTATTTCCTTTCTAAATCAAAATATGTTCTACCTGGAAAATGCAAAAGATTAGCTTTTGTTTCCTTCCAATCATAAAGTCTACTACTTTGGGGAGATAAATATTTACCTCTAATGCAATCTGATTAAAGAGCAAATTGGAGAATCAAAGGTACAATTAGTCATATAGACACAACTGCTTAATTCAAACAGCAGAGTAAATAAGTTGAAATGGAATAGGGGATGAGTGTTTGATTTGATTAGCCTCATTAGTACAGAATTGGTGCTCTCACCTTTTTGCTCTGCAATGTCTCTGGATTAATTTCCTTAATAGTCTACCTCCATTTGTAAAAAAAAGAAAGAAAGAAAAAAATGACATTACTAAGTTTGTACGATAAAAAAAATCTTTTCGTGGTAGAGATGTTGAGTTGATTTATGTAAACTAACTTCCTTTTTTAACAATAACTTCCAAGTAAAGTTTATACCTTTAATTTAGACTATTAAAAGCAAAAAAAAAGTTTGTAATTTTTTAATAATACTTCAGTGTGTTGCGTTCTCTGTCAATTTTTATTTTTAAATAAAAAAGATTAATTTTAACTGAGAATCTGGCTACCTAAGACATGTGTGAGGCTTTATATTATACTTTTCCTAAACAAAAATTCTATTATTGAATTTTTTTAATTTAAGAAATATTTATTCAGCATTTAGTAATTTCAGATACTCACTTATGCACTGACAATAAAATAGTGAAAAGGAAGGACACTGTGACTACCCTCATCGAGCTTAAAATCTAGTGAAGTGATAAAATACAGGAGTAAATAAATACAGAGAATTTCCAATAGTGATAAGCAGCATGGCAAAAAATAACACAGGCTAATATGACAAAGAGTAACTCTTGGGCTGGGGAATGTGGCATGCTTTAGATACATTGGTCAGGGTAATTGCTAACTAGCTCATGTGTGGCCAATAATTTTACTGAGTGTGGGGGGAGGGGTTGGTCATCAAGCTGGGAGAAGGAACAATTATGTTGTTGGTTCCATTGAGTTATTCATAGCTCACTCTTTTTTGAATGGCATGAGGTACAAAGGCTGCCGTTAATGTTTTAGGACAATACAAACAAGAAAATGTTTCTTCCAGGGGAAACAGTGTGTATGAGTGCTAAATTTCTTGCCAGAGAAGCACTGACATTTCTTAATTACTCCCTTCATGAGTAGTCATGTATAGTGATTACTGAAGGCTCAGCAGAGCATTGTTCTTCCAAAGCCTTGGAGAATGATAATGCTGACGGGACAGGGCTTCCGTATCCAACACACTTTTCCTTTCTCTTCATTACCCCAGCTAATTACTCTGGCCAGTGGTTATTGTGTAGCTCCTCTCCCTTTGTACAACCCCCACAGCCCTCTACTCTCAGTGTCATTTACAGTAATAACATAATATTCTCTTGCTGCCCTGGCTTTTTGACTAATTATTTAAAGGCACAACCTCTTTTTATCATATTCAGCTTCTGAATCACCTTACCAATGGATGTTATCCTTGCTCTGGACTAATGAAAACACTACAGTGTCACTTGTTCTGAAATAAAGGATACCTGTTTTCTCAGGAATTCTGACTCTTACAATGCAATCGAAGAGAAAAAAATTTAAATGTCAAGTTACTATGCTGAAGGAGATATTTTTGAGTATATGTGTACATAATGCCAAAGCATTAAGTCAATTCAGTTAAAGAAAGAAGTTCCCCAAGGCAGTTTGACATTGCAGAGATATTATCACAGTATATAAGCAATTTCAGAGTTGGTAACATAAACTTTATTATTTTTAATATAACAATAAAATTTCTCCAAATTTAAAAGTTAACTTTAAAGAAAAATTGATTATTTTAGAAATACTTTATTTAGTGAAGCTGTCATACTCTCTATAAAGACACTGTAAACTATACTCATCAACCTGAATAAAACAAAACTCTTACCTTTTTTCTTGAAAATATTTTTAGCTGAAATGTGTTAAGTACTTAATATGCAATGGGCCCATTACCTATTTTAATTCATTTAACCTTCACCACAACTTTGAGATTTGGCTACTAACATCCCCATTTCTCATATGAGGAAAATTGAGGCTTGTAGGGATTATGTAATTTGCACAGGGTCACAAAGGGTAACAGTAAATGGCCAAGATGGGATCTGAATCCCAAATCAGTTTAAAATCAGAACCGGAGCTCCTGACCTACACACGTTGCTTCTTTTATCAGAAGAGATAATTTCCGATTTTAAATAGGAAACTGTCATATCTTGGATATTTTGCAACTGTCATTTCTGTTCTGTGTGAGATTGTTTCAACCACAGTTTCTCTAGAGCTGAGGATATTTACAATGGCTTTTAAAGTTCCTAATGTATTAAAGAGTGAGTTTACAATGAGGTCACTAAAAGGAATGCCTTAGGGAAAATCCTTCCATGCTATTGAGGACAAAAAAGTGGTAAAAATTAATATTTAATATTGTTTCTTATTTATTAATAGCATTCATTAGCTGTCTTTTTTGCATCTGGGAATGAAAAGCATCAAGTAGCACTAATTAAAGGGGAAAAAAAAAGCAAGGTACTCTCTTTTTTAAAATCTACAGTTATCAGCAGATACAAAGTTTGAAAAAAGTTGAAGTGATTTTTGCTAAGAACTGTAAACTTTTAATAACTATATAGTGTGCCTTGTTATGATATCTTGTTATGGATACAACTGTAGAGTCAAATGTCTTATATATGAAGACATGTATGTATCTATGCCAAAAAACGCCAATGTAAGAAAAGATTACATTCCAAACATTGATTTTTAAACCAGGTAAAAATCAGAATATATTCTCTCATAAACAATAAAATTATAAAATGATACTCAGGCTCCTAAGAAACTCACAAAACTCTGGTGATTTATTGTCATTAATGAATATTTATTTATACCTGTTATTAAAAGGACTTCCCTGAGCTAGGGGAGAGAGGTTTTCCAAGATACTGAGGACAAAGCCCTTACAGAGTTATAGCCTGAAAGGGGTGTGGGGGTGGGCTACATATAAACCTATAAATGGTGTATTCGTTTACTAGGGCACTGTAACACAAAGTACCATGAACTTGGCATTTTAAAACAATATGAATTTATTTTCTCATAGTTCTGAAGACTAGAGGTTTGAATTCAAGGTGTAGGCAAGGCCATGCTCCCTCCATATCCTCTAGGAGTGGATCCTTCTTTGCCTCTTCCAGCTTCTGACAGCCCCAGGTGTTCTTTGGAGTGTGGCAGCATAACTCCAATCTCTGCCTTCGTCTTCACATGGCAATTTTCCCTCTGTGTCTCTCTGTCTCTTCTCCTCTTCTTAAAAGACACCAATTATATTGGATTTAGGGCCCATCTTAACTCCAATATGACGTCATATTACCTTGATTACCTTTGAAAAGATCTTATTTCCAAATAAGGTCACATTCATGGGCATCAGCGGTTAGAAAGTTCAGACATTATCTTGGGGGTCATAATTTAACCCACAACAAACAGTATGTAACACTAAGGGAAGACTGACTAAGAGTCAAAGTATTGATAAAGACAGCATGGGCTATAGGATTTAAGAGAATAAAATAATCCCTGAGAATTAGTTTGGTCTGCGAAGACCTGTTTGAAGAGAGAGAACTTAAACTAGGCCAGAAAGAGGAAATACAAAAACTGAAAAGTGGTTCTCCAAGTAGGGTGGATTATGATAGCAAGCATACTCTCCTGCAGGTACACAGTTTTCATATTGGAAGAAGGGTGAGTGGGCAAGAATAATAATAAGTAAGCAGGGAAAGATCTTGGAAACTAGATGAAGAAATCTGATTTTTATGCTTGCATTATGTATTGCTCTTGCATCCAGAAGCAGCAACAGGTACTGGGATATTTTGCAAAGTCTGTTAAGATTGGGAAAAAAAGGCACACCAAAACCAACAAGCAAACAAAAAACAAAACAAAACCAGAAATGCAAGTGGGCATGAGGAAGAGAACCAGCAACTTAGAGTACCATGAGCAGCACTTCAGTCTCCTGTCTCTTCCTATCTGTCTTCATAATGGTCCTTTCAATATGGTGGAAAAGATGACTGCTGACTGCTCCTGAGATTTACATTTTAGCTTCAGTCTATCATGAGAGAGACTGAGCTATCTCTCAGTGATGATTTGAAAATATTTGAGAACTGTGATTATAGCGGTGTGAGCAAGATACAGTATCCACTACTGGACTGAGCAACTTGTCCAGGTGGTAGGGATATATGCACTAATAAGGTGGTTCTTGCAAGGTATTAAGTCAAGATGATTGAGAATGTTGTTTTAGTCTTCAGTGTTCTCAATAATTTTTTCCTACTTGTTCTGTCAGTTATTTATAGGTGGATGTTGAAATCTCCAAAACATAATTGCAGGTTTATTTGTTTTGTTCTTGTTCTTGTAGTTCTATTGGATTTTGCTTTAAATATTTTGAAGCTTAAAATATGTATGTTATTAGTTACATAAATATTTACGATTGTTATTGAAAAATTGATCCCTTTATCATTATGAAATGATGTTCTTTATCCCTGGTAATATCTTTTGCTCTGAAATCTACTAGTCATT
>NW_004443977.1:2343995-2345648 GCF_000243295.1 Trichechus manatus latirostris | reverse complement strand
ACTAAATATACTTCAGTAATAATGTAAATAATGAGCATGTTATTTCCAACTTAAAAACTACTATTCAGAGGTTGCAGTAACCATTTCCATACGATGATATGTTACCTTTTAATACCACGGAGGCTATTTCTCTCAAGAGAGGAATAGAACTATGTGTTGTCAAAGATAGGGTATATTTATCCTTATCATTTGATAGATAATGACTGTGAAGCCTCATGAGATTAAAAAGTATATTTATCAGCTATATAGGGGCAGCAGCAAAATTAGAGCACGAATCTTCTCATTCCCAGACTACTATATTGTCTTAGGTTATCACTCTCCCTCCTAAGCAAAAGGAAAAACATGAAGATCAAATGTACTTACTTTGTTAGTTAGTGTGACTTGAGAGAAGCAAACAAGAAGAAAAAGAAGAGAAGAAGGTAAACAAGGAAAGAAGAAAGAAAGGAAGGAAGGGAAGAAGAAAAAGACAGAGAAAGGGTTAAGTTAGCTCCAGTGGTGGCAGATGGATCAGATATCTGTTCAAGTGTTTTTCTGGCAAATACAACCAGTTCTGCCATAATTCAGCATGCCCATTTCCCGTGAGAGACCATGAGACTCCTTATTCAGGATCACTTTGGTCTAAAATGTACCCTGCCTCTGAAGAAAAGGAGAAAACAGTTTTAAGTATATGAGATTTGGGCAGCAAATGCTGCCTTCTCTTTTTCCTCATTAGATGATAAAATAATTTAATTACATGGCTTAAATATTTTGCCCCAATATTTTCCCCCTAAACATTGTAATTGGCTCCAACAGATGGAGCACAACAGAAGTCCCAGATTCATTGGCAAAGCGTGGACACATGCAAAGCAAAACCCAGCTTTACCCCAAAAGACAGCCTTATGTTGACTTTGCCAGTTTGTATGCCAGTAAATTTTTGTGGTAGAGTTATTGGATTCTGTTTTGGATGCATTTACTTGGAAATCAGAAAACATTTACTTTGTGTCTCATTTATAAGATACCATATTATGGGTCTTTAATTTAAAAAATTTGAACATGGACCTTAATCTCAAAGAGCATACAATCTATAGCGAAAATTAAAATCTACCAAACGACTGTACAAAAAAAAATAGCTTTCTTAAGTGTTATAAGAAAGATAGAAATACGACACTATCGGTATTCAAAGAAAGGAGGAGTGTCTTGATGTCTTCGGACTGGGGGCATTGCTCAGAACTAGGAAGAAATGATATTAAGTAGAACACTAAATTATGGTTATATTGCACAACTACAGAGAGAGAGAAGATATTTAGTTCAAGAAATAGTTCTCAAAATGTGATCTCCAGACCAGCAGCTTCAGAATACCCTGGGAAGACATTAGAAATGTAAATTTTTAGGCCTCACCTCAGCCACAGAAACACTGCAGCTGGGGCCAAGCAATCTGTGTTTTAGTAAGTCCCTGTAGTGAATCTGATGCACACTGAAGTTTGAGAACCACTGAGTTAGAGGAGACAACTAGAATAAAAGGACAAGATGGTAAAGTATGAGACATATACAGGTGGAGGCCCATGTGACTGAATTGGAGGATAGATGAAGGGGACTAGATAGACAAATTGCGTTTGCAGTGGGGCAGAGTGGAGAAGGAGTAGAACAACCTGTGAGGTTTTAACATTCTGCTGT
>NW_004443977.1:2330587-2343651 GCF_000243295.1 Trichechus manatus latirostris | reverse complement strand
AGACACTGTTTTGGGGGAGGAATATGAGATTCCTTTTGACCATATATATATTTTAGGTGCTTAGGACACATTCAAATGAAAATAGCCAACATATATCTGGAAATTCAGATCTGCCTCTGAATAGTGGAACATTTAGCTGTATGATCACTCTTTGGTTAATACCATTCCCTTAAACTATTCAAATGTTAATGTAGAAATCTCTAATGTTTCAGTAAGTTTGTGTTTGTTTTTAACTGAAAGCTCTTGGTCAATGCTGATGCTGGTTCTGGTATAGACTATGCTGTTTCCCCAATACCTTGCTCCGTTCTTATCTTGTAGCTTTGTATACTGTTCTCTAGTGATCCCATGAATACAGTTGGCATCTCTTAATTTGGCTGTGTGCACCTGCATGAACTGGACAGCAGATTCTGACTTTCTCTTAAAGTACTAAGAATTCATGAGCCAAGGGTTGCTGTAGCTTGGACTACTCAAGGGACTTTCTTTTAACTGTTTTACTACTTCTTATCAACCAGCTGTGAGCTACTGTCTTATACTTCCCAAATAGCCACTTGAATTATTCAGTGACAACTATTATGCAAAAAACTTAGCTGTTATTGTGTCATTCTGTTATTGTAATAAATAATAGGTCAGTTGTTCCACAGAGGTAACGGGAAGTGTTACACAATAAAAGATTGCTGTTGAGCTTTAATGCATAAAACACTTAGGAAATTTATGGTTTCCAAGGTAATTATTCTCTGATTTAACTGTTATTAATAGCTAGTGACTATCATTATCTTTCTTCTCTAGACTCTTACTTTGTTAATTATAAAATTTAACACAGATACAGAAAAAAATGCACAAAACAAATAAAAAGTTTAATAAAATTTATTGAGTAAACACCCTTGTCATCATTACCCAAGTCAAGAAATAGAATTTTGTTAAATACCGCAGAATTCCCTTCCATTTGTCCCATCACACTCATGGCTCTATCCCTTCTCCCATAAGTAACCACTAACTTGACTTTTATGATAATCATTTCTTTGCTTTTCTTTATAGTTTTAACTCACAAATGAGCATCCCTAAACACTATAATTTATTTTTGTCTTTGGTTTCCTTTTGGATATATTTTAAGTCTCTTTTTACCTATAGGTTTCCCCTTCTTTATCCCTTTTTCCCCCTTGCAATGTATTTGTTCAAGGAACTGTGTTGTTTGACTTCCAGAGTTTCCAACAGCTGTAATTTTGTTGACTACCTCCTTATTGTGTAGCTTAACATATTCCTCTGCTCTATGTATTTCTTCTAAACGGTTAGATCTAGAGGCTTAATAAGATTCATTTTATTTATTGATTGGTTTTGGAAGGTGAGCTCATAGATGATATTGTATACTTCCATCATTCAACATAATATCTGGTTATCTCTCTTCTTTGTAATATTAGCAGTGTTTGATGCTCAAGTCCATTGATTCATTAGAGGTTGCACAATGGTGATATTCTAATTCATTCTTTCTTCTTCTTACAGCTATAGTGCTTCGAAAGAGAAACTTCCCCTCTTCTACTCTTCTATAACTGAGGCTCGTCTCTAACCTTGAATAACTTTGTTACTGTCATATGTCCTGGCTGTCATTCACCAACCCAATCAGATTAGTCTTCCTCATGTTCAAGTCTAATCCAAACGCTCTCCTGTCCAAAGTGACCCAGTTTTTTTCCTTTGCCTCATAAATGAAATACGTATTTCTTAATGAGCACTCAAGTCTTCCAAAATATTTCCCTGTTGTATTTCTCTAGGTTTTACATTTATTACTCCCAGAAAGATTTCATATATTCTAGTCAAACTCTCTTGCCCACTATTTCCTGACTATGTCCAAGCCATTCTGACCTCAGAGTCTTTGTGTCTTTTCTTCCATGTTGAAAATTTAAGTAGACTATCAAAATGCAACTCAAATACCATCTACTCTACCAACAATTCCTGATCAAATGTAATCTCTCTCTTTTTTTTAGAACCCTGATAGCACTTTATAACGTACCATATTATGGTGCTCTCCATATTTTGCCATATATTTTAGTTATTTTTATACTTCTTATTTCTGTTTGTGGAATGGGTTTTTTACTTCTTTATTTTTTTAATTTCCATTCGTCTATCACACAATCTAACATAAAAGATACTCAACCACTTATAGTTGTTTATAGGAAAATTCAGATATAGACAAATAGAAATTTTACTTATTATTTGGTAACTTAATTTGAATAGATTTCATTTAATTCTATAATTTCAGTGTATTATCAATTTTCTTTTCATAGACTGATTTTCAATAGAACCCAAACTGTCTATAATATAGTTTGATATTCATAATGGGAAGGGTCTAATATTATTCTCTGCTGTTGTGCACCATAAAAATTCAAACCAAAATCAAGAGTATAGCTGTGAATATTAACAAAGAAAGGTGTATCATGTCTTGTATTTTTCAATTTACATTTATGTTTATATGTCATCATAGTTTTTCAGGCTCAGATTCAGCTGATCCATCGGTCAGGTATTTCCTACTATACCAAACACTGGGCTGGGTACTTTTATATGCATTATACTGAAATTTCATAGTAACCCTGTGAGGTTGATACTATTACTTGCATCATGTAGATAAGAAGAGTGAGTTTTGGACAAGACAATTAACTTGCCCGAATTTATAACAATACTAAGGGTAAGTAGAGATTTGAACACAGATCTCTTTTAGTTATACAACTTATTCCTCTATATAACAAAACCAAACCCACTGCCATCAAGTCAATTCTAAACTGTCTTTTCCCTCTAAACCACGTATAATATATGTATTGCATGGTTAGATGTTTTTAAAGAACGCATTAGAATGATATGAAATTTACTTTCCCCTTCACATGCTTTCTTCAATAATAATTAGAACGATCTGTGAAAAATGTCCTCATGAAATATGTAAGATAATACATTTCAGTTGTGATTCTTTCCAGTTATCCATCTTCTCTCAAATTCTCATTCCCACACTGTTCCGCCTTCCTGTATCCCCAACCTAACCACCTATTTCTCTCTTCTTCATTCTTCCGTTAATTTCTTTTTGTTTGAAAGTTCTCATTGAATTCCTTGACACCATTCCCTCTTGTCATTCTACCTACTTCTCTGGATTCTCCACATCAACTCTTTTTCCATCACTCATTTAATGTTCCACTCTCAATTCCCTTCTCTTCTCACTCACTATAGACTTTTTATGAAGGTCATCCAAACCAAAGTGTTACCTATCACCTACATAACGATGACTCAAAAAATGTCATCTTCATCACTCAGAACTCCTGAATTCCAAGCCCTTTTGGACTGTGTAACAATTCTACTTGGATTTTTTTTCAAAATCAACATGCCAAAAACGGAAGACATCTTCTTCCCCTAAAAAGAAGAAAGAGATTTTGAGTTGCTATATACTCCTTGGTAAATGAAACCACTAAAGACACAAGAGCCATTCTGAGTCATTCTACTCTTTCCTCCTACCTCATTCCCTGTAGTCAATCATTAAATCCTTGGTTCAAAGCATGGCCTAGAGATCAAACATATCTCATTGGGAGTCTGGGCTCCACCACTTAATATATATGTAATTCTAATAAAACTAATTAAGCCCTCTAAACCTCAGCTGTCTCATCTGTAAAATGCAGGTGATAATAATAGTACGTACTCTCGTAGTTTTAGAAAAATGCTTAAAATATAGGTATTGAGTTTTTTATATTCATCTTTATTTTATCCTCAATGTGCACATGAAATGTTGTAGATCAGAGTAAATTAGTAATTATTACTTACATAACAATAACTGAGTTGACCTCCTCTTGCCCCAGTTCTTACTCCTGGGCAACATAATAGAAGCCAGATGAATAAATCTCTTGCACAAGTGGCCAGATAGTCCACGGGTGAGGGAAGGGTGAAGGAGAAATAGATTTTTTGCTGTTTATACACAAGAGAGACACAGCTGTCCCCCTATCTTCTTAAAGAGAGAGAAAAACCTTTGCAACTTGGACACAAAATGGAAAGGATGAGTTCTCCCTCTAGCCCTTTGGTATGTAAATAAAATCTCTCCAGTGGCTAGACAGCCCTGTCTGTCTCTGGCTTTTATGACTTAGAGGTATTTCCAAGGTACTGGACCTCATTGCTCTTTGAAATTAAGTAGGGAGATAGTACTCCAGTCTTGCTGACTCCTTGGGGGCTTAACATAAGGGCCTGGTCCAGACTGTAAACATTTGGCTCTCTTGGGGAGATAGGAGAAATTTTATTATCGTTTGGATCAGAGTAATTAGCTTAACAAATAACTATACATCTAATCCTCATGACATGCAAAAAGTAAAATGTTTCTAGGGGAAATAAAGGCAAATGTTCTCTATCTGTATACCATATATGTTTCTGTGTCCCAGGAGGCTGGTCCTTTTCACTGGAGCAGTGAGAAATCCAGGGAAGATTTATTCTGCCAGGTATTAGTTTCCTGGGACTGCTGTAACAATCCCACAAACCGGATTGTTTAAAATAAATGAAATTTTTCTATCACAGTTCTGGAAAGCAGAAGTCCAAAATCAGTATCACTGGGCTGAAATCAAGGTGCTAGCAGAGACATATTCCCCCCAGAGGTTCTAAAGGGAGAATCTTTCCTTTGCCTCTTCCAGCTTCTGGTGGCTGCATCACTCCAGTCTGAGTTCATCTCATATCCCCTTCTCCTGTGTGTGTTTGTATAACATCTCTCTCAGCCTCCTTCTTATTAGGATACATGTGATTTCATTTAGGGTCTACTTGGATAATCCAGGATACTCTCCCCATCTCAAGATCCTTACTTAATCACATCTGCAAAGAAGTTGTTATTTTATTTCTTTGCCATATAAGGTAACATTCACAGATTCTAGGGATTAGGACATGCATATGTTGGTGGAGGGCATTTTTCAGCCTACCATATACCTTACAGAGCCCTGTGGCACAATGGTTAAGTGCTATGACTGCTAACCTAAAGGTCGGCAGTTCAAATCTGCTAGCCACTCCTTGGAAGCCATATGGAGCAATTCTACTCCGTCCTATAGGGTCACTATGAATCAGAATCGACTTGATGGCAATCGTTTTTTTTAAATTATTATTGTTGTTGTTATTATGATTACTATGACACTTAAACTATCACCAAAATATCTTTAGAGCCAGTGTTTTCCTTCCCTGTCACCACTCCTTAGTTTAGAGTAGAACTGTGTCTTGCCTACATTACTGCAACAGCCTTCAAACTTGTCTCCTAACCTGTAACTTTAAACTCCTCCAATTTATCCTCACTAAAGTGAGTGATATTTTAAAATATGTTTGATTGTATATCATGTGTTAACTTAAAATCTTGCAATGGCTCTCCACAGTATGAAGCCTGAAGACTCTCTAAATATTTGTTCCTTCCTACTTTTAAGGAGCCCTGGTGGTGCAGACAGTAAAGCACTTGGCTGCTGACAAAAAGGTTGGTGGTTCAAAACCACCCAGCAGCTCCGTGGGGGGAAGACCTGGCAATCTGCTTCCGTAAAGATTACAGCCAAGAAAACCCTATGGGGCAGTTCTACTCTGTCACATGTGGTTGCTCTGAGTCAAAATTGACTCAACAGCACCCAAACAACAACAGCACCTCTCCAGAATTGCCTTCTGTTACTTTGGTGCTCCTATTCTACCTGACAATGCGCCATGCTTGCATATTGCTCAACCTTTGTATCTGCTGTTCTTCCTCCTGAGCTTTCGCTCCACTTCAAACCCCTCTTCACCTTTCTGACTCCTACTTCTCCTTCAAGACTCAGTTCAGATATCTTCTCATTTAGGAAACTTTTCATAAAATATCATTCTCGGCCGGTTTTCTGCCTGTGTGCTAGCCCTGGCCTTGTAGTTAGCCACACTGTGGCTCCAGTTCCCAGTTTACCTCCTATTAACTGTGAGATCATGAACAAGTCCTTGCAAATCTCTAGTCTTCTATTTTCTCATCTGAAAAAAATGTGCTGATTTTAGCACCTACCTTATCAGATTGCTTTAAGAATTAAATAAAATAGTGTATATAAAGCACTTGACACAATATACAATTGCATGATTCTATCTGTCCATGTATGTATCTATCTATCATCTATCTTTCATCTCTTATAACATTCTTTATTTGTTATGGTTTTCTTAAGGACAAGAATGCTACCTTTCATTAATGCAATCCTAGGACCTGCTATAGTGTCTTGTACATTGTAGACGATCATCAAATATTTGTTAAATTAATGACTAAATGAGATGATGATTTTGACAATGAACTAATTTCATGAAGTAACTCGAACTTAATATCTTTTAACATCTTCATACAATGAAGACAAATGTATTTTAAGTAGAAATATTTCAGTTTTACCACTGAATTCATGCAAATAAATGGGTATTTTTAAAGACAAGAATACTGATTATCAGTACTATTTTAGCTACTGCTACTGAAATTTTGCAATTGCAACTATGACTTTTTTTTAGCTGAATATTGATTTGATATCTATTTTTTCTAGGAATGGGGAAGAAAAAGACAGGTCATTCCAAGGTTTCTTTTGGAACTAATTAGCACATTTAATGAATATAAATAGTGTTAAAATGCTGGTCTTCACTTTTAAATCTATTATATATTTGCCTTGCTTATGCTTTCTGATTGAGTTATCTATTGCTGAGTAGCAATATACCCCAAAATTTAGGGTCTTAAACAACTATTTTTTTGTACTCAGATTTTGTGTGTCAGGAATCCATGAAAGGCTCAGCTGATGGTGTCTTTGATACACGTGGCATCGTCTGGGACTGGGGATCCACTTTCAAGATGGCTTCTTGACTGGTGCCTCTGTGCTCTTTGACTTCTCTCTCTCTCCTTCCACATGGCAGTTTTGTCCTCCTAGCCCTCCTCACATGACTTGGGCTTCATAGCATTATGGTCTTATGGTAGTCATAATCCTTTCAAGGCTCCTGACTTCCAAAGCCTGGAAGTTGAAGGTCAGTTAAGGAGTATACCGAAAAGTGGCACAGAAGTATTTTCATGAGAGTCTCTTTGTCCATGTGGTTATAGAACCAACTCAGATTTAAGGAGATGGAGAAATAGATTCTACTCTGCCTCCTCATGCAGCAGTGGCAGATTTACATTGCCAAACAGCAAGTGGCATTGGAGATACTGTTTCAGTCATCTTTGGAAATTACAATCTGGCAATGTGGTTTTTAGAACATTGCTTTTCCGAGTGTGATCCATAGACTAGCAGTACTGGCATCATTTAGAAATACAGATTAGGCCTCACCTCAAACCTACTAAATCCCAATCTGCACCATAAAAAGATTCACTGGTGATTCACCTGCACATTAAATTTGGAGAAGCATCTTGTAGTTGATTATAATTCGTAATTCTCCAGTGCTGTGAAGATTATTAAAAACAAAACAAAACAAAAAAAACATTGCCATCAAGTCGAATCCAGCTCATAGCAACCCTATAGGACAGAGTACAACTGCTGCACAGGGTTTCCAAGGCTGTAAATCTTCATGAAAGCAGACTACCACATCTTTTTCCCACAGAGCAGCTGGTGGGTTTGAACCCCCACCTTTAGGTTAGCAGCCTAGAACTTAATGACTGTACCACTATGGTTAAGAGGTTAAAGTTATATATACCGTTAAAGTCATCTTAAAGCTTCTCTGTAAAATTTATTGATGCAGATTTTACTAAGGATCGAGAAACAAAATAATTTGACGAAAGTAGAAAACAATTGACAATTCACAGTTGTCTTTTTTTTTTTTCCAGTTTGTTTTGTTTTTTTTCTAATTTAGCCAATTTATGGGACTAGTCATTTTCTTTCCTAACACGCTCTCTGCTGTCAGGTGGTATATGAGAACAACCGTTCTGTCATTACAGAACATTTTACACCATGGGGTCTAATATCTAGGAAGTCAGAGAACTGAACCAGACTTGGCACAATCAAAGTGTCAAGAGTGCGTGTGCCATTAACACTGTCCTCCTTTCCCCTCAAGAGTTTAACAGTGCTCCTACCAAAGGCAATGTTGATTAAGAACTTAATTTTCAAACCTTTCTTATCCCATTACCATTTATATAAGTGGGATAAGTACTTCTTTGCGTTTGAATGTGAACTTTCTGATTGCTGCAGGAAGCCACAATGAGTGAAGCTCTTGTGCACGCTCTCTCTCTCTCTCTTTTTTTTTTTTAAAGAAATCGCTAAGTGCCTTTAGCAGGAATTAATTGTTAATTATAAATGTTTTATATGTTAAATAAAAAGAGGGAAAGTGCTTGTGCTTTGTTCCTCCTGTTTTCAAGTATATGGTTATAAGAGAACTCCCCAGTTCCTCACGTATCTCTTAATAAAATTATGCAATTTTACTCTTGAGCCTGCTTCCCAACCCTGCTTTAAACTCACTTAAGGTTGACTGTTTCCCACTGGGAGACTGTGAGCAACATCTTTGTTCTGCTAAACCATTTTCTACACTTAAAAAGAAAGGAGTAGATGCACAATTACACTGCTTCACCAGGAAAAAAAGCTAACTGCCACAGTTACATTAGCTTGACAAAGATTTGTATATGACTAAGGTATGATTCATATATGACACAGATGCCAATTAATGCCCAGTTAGTCAAACCACATTTCATAACTGAAGGACTATGTCTATTCCCCTTTTTAAAAAGTTTTGGTTCCTAACCAACCTTATGCTCAAGTCCAAAACCCTTCCCTCATTATTAGGCCCTCCTCAAGTTTTAAAGATAAAAATATAATAATAACACAATTTTTTTTTTAAAAAAGCTAGTAAAGCTTTTTGGATTTTAATTGAGTAGTTTGCTGTTTACATGGAAATGTTTGTTGAAAGAAGTGTTAGCTGACTGGAATGTGTATGCATAACTTATGTACACATGATTATTTGTATACATCTCCACTTCCTTCACCACACTAGGAAGGTTTCTGCAGCAGAATGTGTGTCTTATTTATCACAGCTTCCCAAACATTTTGCACAGTGCCAGGCACAGGGCAGACTTTGGATAGAAATGTTGAATAAATGGATAAATGAGTGAATTTATTTATACAGTGGCCTAAATGGCCGCTGACCTAACTGTAATATACTGCATCCTTTTCATGTTGCCCGTCTGTTGCAGAAAAGGAAGGCCACTGAAAAGGAAGATGAAGCATGACAGGCAGGCAGCTGGCTACTTGATTCTTTGTCTGAGGGAGCTTGCAAGCAGAGTTTCCCTCCCAGCTCTGTTTGGTCTCATTACATGCGGGATCAGGTTTCTGCTGTTCCAGACTTCTGCATGCAGCCTCAGCTCAGGCCCTCCAGAGGGCTGGCAGCTTTCTCATCTCTGCCAGATGAGTTGACAGTGCTGTACATAAAACACAGGACTCACCACCTTTAAGGCTTTTTACAGAAGAAAATATGCATACATTATTTTGCAAAAGAGTGCAGGGTTTTGTTTCGGTTGTTGTTTTGTGGTTATTCTGAAGAATCCAAATGACCCAGAGGCAGAGATTTCCTAAGGCTAATAATAAAAACAACTCTGTGTTATTGTTTTGTTATTTTGTATTTTGGGGCTGTAAAATATTAAGCCCACTTTAACTTCGTTCTGTTTTGTAAGTCCTTCCTCCTAAACACCAAACACTGCTGCTCTTTCGGCACCCTTATTTGCTCAAAGTTCTAAGACTAATGCTCTCATCTGTGTTAGTCTGTGTAGATTGGGGAGGAGGGGGTTCTCCCACCCCCTTTGTCACAGAAAGTATACTTTTCCTAACAGCCATGCTCCTCTTTGTCTACAAGTTCCAGATTTTCATATAGGTTTCCTACAAGCACAGTGCTGTTCTCTGTCAGATTGCCCTCATCCTTTGAGCATGCTCTCGTCTCTTTGCCTCACACATCACAGTTAGAAAAAACTCCACGTGGGTTAGTATGCTTAGCAGTCTTTTCTTTATAAAGGCAAGAATTTGATCTTATCTTCTCTGGCAGAAGAGATTTTGAAACTCTTGTATTTTCCTTCCCTTCACTCTCTCAGCTGAGAAGTTCTGGTTTGGGGACGTTCACAGATGTGTGTCTTAGCACAGCCTTGCCTATGTGTAGCTTTTTATTACTAGACATTTTGCTCTTTTACCTCCTTCTTCTTCTCTGTAATATCTCCAAAGTGTTTTACATGAAGACTAAAGGTGATATTTCTACATAAGTCCAAAAATCTGTCGTTGTTGTTGGTTGTCATTGAGTCGATTCGCCAAAAAAATCTACTTGGATATAAATAAATGCCTTTCACTGGATATGATCCATTCACTTAAAGCTGCATTCTTTACCCCAGTGTCTTTCTAGGCCTTCGTCATGAGCTACTTCCAATTCAGGGTAGAAGTGCCCTTAGATTGACCCTCCAGCTTTTCCCAAAAGGAACTCATCCATGAGTTTCCACTTGAGATAAGAGTCAAATTAACCCAGTTTCTACAGGTCTTTTGGGAATCACTGTACCTGTTGGCTGTTAATCTAAGGTTAAAGTCGTTTGTTTTATCTAGAGATCACCTTATAGTTAACTAACCAAAACCAAACCAAATCTGTTGACTCATAGCAACCCTATAGGACAGAGTAGAACTGCTCCATAGGGTTTCCAAGGAGCAGCTGGTGGGTTTGAACTACTGACCTTTTGGTTAGCAGCCAAGCTCTTAACCACTGTGCCACCAGGGCTCCTATGGTGGACTAGAGGTGAAGAAATCATGGAGTCACATATTCCATAGGGAATTTAGCTTCTCTTCTTTAAAGTGATCTGGCCTTATGTGTTGTGCACCCACTGTTTTTAGTATTGTCAGCTGAGTCACTAGGTGGCTAGGTGATACAAATGGTCAATGCACTCAGCTGTTAACTGAAAGACTGAAAATTTCAGTCCACCCAGAGGCATCTCAGGAGAAAGACCTGGCAATCCACTTCTGAAAAATCAACCATTGAAAACCCTGTGGAGCACAGTTCTCTCTGACACACATAGGGTCACCATGAGTCATGAGTTAGACTTGACTTGATGGCAACTGGTTAGAATGTTTGCTTTGGGACTATACTTTTCAGGGAAAGGTTTTCCAGGAGCCACAAGATTAGGGCTTACTGCATGGACAGGTAGACAGACAGAATCATTGTGAGTATTTAAACAAGCAGGTATGGCTTAAGATGAGAAAAAAACGAAAAAAAAAAAAAAAAAAGAATTAGATCCTTTGTTCCTAAAAACAACAATCTAATAGCCACATTTATATGTTATTGTGTACTTTTGTGAATCATATTTATAAACATCATCTAACCTAAGCTTCACAACAAGCCAGTCAGGTAGATAGAACAGATACCAATATTCCCATTTTTTAGATAAGAAAACTGAGGCTGTCAGAAATTTTTAGTCTTTATAGTCTTTGCAAAATTGTTTGCATTTACCTTGGAACAAAATTGCTGTAAAGTGAAAAAGCTAGTACATCCTTTTCAGTCCATCAAATAAACACTAGGAATAGTTCCTGGGATTTTGTCACACTAACAAAATAATTTTTTAGAATAAGTACTAACATGGACAGTAGGGTTCAGTCTGTGGCACATCGGAATTTGCCAGTAATAGCTATTGTATCATATATTCTGCCTGAGAAAAAAAAATTTTTTAATTAAAGAGAGAAGCACTTTAGAATATCGCCAATTATACGTACTTCATAAAGGAAAGCATGTAATGCTGGCCAGAGAGACAGAGAAAAAAGGATACATTACCATTTATATTGTGGGAGTTTTTCATCAGTGAAGTGCTATACTTATATTTGAGCATTCTAATTTGGAGCCCCCCGCCCTGCCATAAATTCTAGATAATAAGCATATCCTCATATCATCATTTGATGACTTTGTGTGGGATGAATTACTGTAATAAAAATCTGTAAACCCTAGCACTTTTCTGGCACTTTCTTCTTCTATTCACTGACTTCAGTGAGCTTCCATGAGAAATCAAAGGTACTAGTTAGGCACAAGTGTGTATTTTTTTTTTTAAACCACAGAATATTTTATTAATAGTACATTCAGGTTTCTGATGCATTTGAAATGTTGTTGGAGATCAGTTCTGCCACATATAAGTAAGTACCAAAGAATCTAGCTTGGCATCCTGTCCTAGATTCAATAAAAATTCACTCTTCAGAGTCTTGAATTCCTTGACAATAACAAGGATGTTAACCACAAATTTGAAAAAAGAAAACTCATTCATATTTCACTGCATCATTGAATGTCTTCCTTGGCTTAAAAAAAAAAAAAAACTGCAAAAAATATGAAAACATGTTACTTACCTGTAGTAGGAAGACACCTTTTACCTCACATTGAAAAACTTCCAAACCTTGGTGCTTAGAAAGTGAAAGCTATTGTACTGAACAAGAATGCCAGCTCAGAGGACACCAAGATTTCATGTAAAGGGTTAGCAATATCTCTTTTGAAAATGTCAGAGCTCTTTCTGTGTCGAGAACATGTCTGGCAGAATAATAAAATACCCTGTGACTGCCTGTACTTTCACAACAACTTCCACTCCCTTGCCACATGCTAGACACAATGCTTCCAAACAGGACCTTACTTACACAAAGCGAGAATCACAGTAAAAAGGGTCTGACCTTTGATTATCTGAACTTAGCTTCAGAACCAGTTACGACCCAGTTGAAATTTCACCAATGTGGCTTATTCACCAAGGTGCAGATGCCCCACTGTTAAATCTGGAAGTTACTGGAGGATTTGCTGCCTATCATTAACAATAGACCCTCCCACGCCCCCCACCAAGGAGTGACGACTCTAAGTTACAGAATAAAAATTCAAAATTGCTCTAGTAGTAGGTTGGCTACTCCTGACCTTCAAAACTTAGAAAAATCAAATAGGGAGTTTGTATGACTATATTTTTGTTGTTGTTTGCTCAACGTAATAGATTCCAATTTATAAAGTGACTTACATAAAAGGATTCCTTTCTGGACTCTTCTTATAGGTATAAACGGTAACTAATGTAAAAGCTGTCATTTAGTCTTCAAAAGTAAGTGAAATAAGTGAATGTTTGATTTGATTTTAAAGGTTTTCAAAAGCCCTTTCCGATA
>NW_004443977.1:2323970-2324940 GCF_000243295.1 Trichechus manatus latirostris | reverse complement strand
TTTCTCCTTATTTTTCCCAATTTAAAAACAACCAAGTAAGTCGTTTATTTTGCCTTACAGTGAATTTTTAAAATACAATAATAATGTTTGAGTCTCTTCAAATGACACTAATGGATTGTCATATATCTTTTATCTATAAAGCGTGATACCCTAATCAACACAGGGTTTTCCTCCACTCTCTTGGGTCATAGAAGGGATAAAATGAGTGCTAGTTCTCTAATATAAACCATAATATTAGATCAAAGCTTTCCTGTTCTTCATTTTTTGCTCTTTAAGGTGAAATAGGGAAGCAAAGGAGTTTCCAAAGAGAAGAGCAATATACCTGATCAAGGAAATCAGTGGAAGCATCAGTGCCATAAAATAAGAACCAGTGTTTTGTTTTATCTTTGAAAGAAAGTTTTACAGTCCACAAATTGGGGCTAGACTAACCCGTTGCCGTCGAGTCAATTCCAACTCATAGTGACCCTATAGGACCGAGTAGAACTGCTCCATAGGGTTTCCAAAGAGTATCTGGTGGATGGATCCAAACTGCCAGCATTTTGGTTAGCAGCCAAACATTTAACCACTGTGCCACCAGGGGCAGCCTCTGTGGTCTATTCTATCTCTAAAATTTTATTTTTATACTAAAAATTTATAAAGATTTAAGTACCATTGAAATGAGAGAAGAAAAAAAAAGCAGGATAATGTAAGAAGAAAAAAGAGAATTCCTTCTTTAAATCTGGATTATATCAGTTACTTAGGAAGCCAAGCTCTGGCTGTATTCTTTAAGTGGCGAATAACATTGAGTTGAAATATAAGAAAATTTTTGCAATAGATAATACAAGCTCATAACTAGAAGTTGTTTTATCAGATTTTTGTCAGGACAAAGATTCTACTGGCAAGCTATGTAGGTTTGGAAACTGCATTAACCTGATTTTTAGAAGTGATTATGCTTAAATTGTGCATGGTCTACCCCTGGTTGTTTTATAGT
>NW_004443977.1:2320230-2322500 GCF_000243295.1 Trichechus manatus latirostris | reverse complement strand
AGAAGGTCAGCAAAAAAGACAAAGACCCTTGACGAGATGGACTGACACAATGGCTGCAAGGATGGGCTCAAACATAGCAATGATTGTAAGGATGGCACAGGACCAGGCAGTGTTTTGTTCTGTTGTAAATAGTGTCCCTATGAGTCAGACCCAACTCTACAGACCCTAACAACGACAACAACAACATTCATTACTACCTGTTGCTGTCAAATCAGTTCAGATTCATGGCAACCTCATATGTGTCAGTAGAAATGAGATCTGTAGGATTTTTAGTGACTGATTTTTTGGAAATAAATCACCAGGCCTTTTTTCCAGGGTGCTTCTGGGTGGATTCAAACCGTCAAGCTATCATTAGCAGCCAAACATGTTAACTGTTTGCACTACCCAGGGACTCAGGACTCAAGTGAAACACAGGTTGCCCAAATAGAGAATGTGTCCCCACTGCTAGAAGTAGTTGATAGACTACAATTGCATTTGCCTACTCAGTTGTCCTAAATCCTTTCTTGGAGCAAGATGCACTATAAATTACATAAAAAAAATAAAGAAATGAACCTCTTTTTCCAACATTTTCTGAACATTGTCATATTCTGGCTTAGAATGTATATGTTATGTAATCAGTCAATTATTTGGTGTGATGTGAAACTTGAAGTAGGGGCAATCTTAGAATTTTATTGGAAAAACATCATTATTTAGGTGTCTCTTGGAAGTATGATTTGTGCTTTCATGAAAAACCATAAATGAAATAAAATTCTGAATTAAATTCAGAAGATTATAATTTTAACCATTTTATACTATGTAGGGAAAAAAATGAAAGAGAAAACCCTATTCCAAAACATTTGAGTGAATCAGTAATACCTCTTTACATCTTGCTTAGAACTGCTGAAAACTGTGGTTTTGTTCATTTCAGTGTTTGCAGGAGATTTTACAAGTGTTGGTAATGGTTGGAGGATTTCATGATGTGTTTGGTTTGGATTTTATATTTTTGTTAGTGTGTATTTTGGCATGGATTCTCCTGAAAACAAAGCTTGAGGCAAAAGCTTATGTGTTATTACCTTTTAAGGAGTACAGTCACAGGGAGGCAGAAGTCAGGAAAATAATTTGTTCATCTCTTGAGATAGTCTTCCCGTTGTCTGATGATAGTATCTCAGGAAAGACCCTGTGAGGAGAGAAAAGCAGAGGAATTTATTCATCATCTCCTATCTCCCATTGGTCAAAGGCTCACCCTGGAGTGGGCTAACTCCCTTGCTCTTCAGGGTTGTGCATACGTAAGAGCTGATCAGGTCTTGCAGCCTCATTGTCGACAAGGAATCCTCAGAGCAGGAGGTGATAAATGAGCAATTTATTGGATGAAAATGAGGCAATGCACTTTCAAGTTTTCATACGTGAAATTGATCGGGACTCATATAGATCTGCTCACTGGAGTGGCAGCTAGAATCAGAAAGTTTGTAAAGGCCCAGGGGACAGATGAGACAAAAGAATCTGGAGTAGCACATAAGTGGTATGAGATGTAGTGAGCTAACATGAGACCCAAAATTGGACAGTGGCTCCTCTAACCAGTGATTCCATGTCTAATAAGTGGTATGGAAGGCTGAGGTAGTAGTTGCTATGATCTCAGTTTAAGAAGGTTAGAGGTAAATTCTATTTCATAAAAATCCAGTCATCCTTGAAAATGTATAACTCTTGAAATCTATTTATAGTTGAAGATGTGAGCAATCCTAAATTGCTAGATCAATTTCCTTGCGTTTAACCTTGTCAGTTAGACGTATATGATTCAAGTATTCTTCCTCCATAAGCTTCATCTCCATTTGCAAAACTCAAGAGCAGTTGTTGACAAAAGTGAAGGCCCCAGCCCCATCAACTCACGTTCAAGGCTGTGTTCTAATCGGGCATGTTTGGTGTTACATATCTTTACTTCTCTAAGATAAGTGGCAGTTAGAGTTATTGTGCTGTTCTTCCATAAGGGTTTTAGTGAGACAATAAATATGATTACTTCCCTCTTATCTGTCATTACAATGATTAACACCTATGATCCTTAATCATTTTCAAATGTAGATGGCAAGATAGTTGGATAGCGAAATAGTCTACAAAATACAAATATACCTATGGCATTGAAGGGGAACACTAGCATCTATAAAATAGTAGTTCTTTTTAAATAGACGATTTAAAACCATTTAATGTAAGACTATTGTATAGGGCAAATGTATGGACTTAATGTGAAAATAATGCATTGGCCAACTGTTATAAGAACTGATTGTTCCTCTGGGTTCTTT
>NW_004443977.1:2305085-2318637 GCF_000243295.1 Trichechus manatus latirostris | reverse complement strand
TTATTTCAGTGGGGGAAAAAAAAAAGCTGAACAGTGCTGCCACCTACTGCTCAGAGAGCTGTCAAGCACTGCTATGAATCCATTGTTCCCTCCAAAGGATGGAATATGAGTATTTAAATATTTATGGCTTCCAAATAACAAGTCCATTGAATTAACTACAGAAATAACTCCTCAAATCAGCTGGTGGGAAGTCATTATTGTAAGTCCATCAGAGAATTGCAGTTTGATTGCAGTCAATCACGTAGCATCTAGAGTATGCAATGCTGAACTTTGTGTTTTACACACTCAAAAAATATAAGCTGTCTCTGTGTAGAGTATTTTCTATTGAAATAAATAGATGATCATATTAAACAGAGTAATTTCTGTTACATTGTGCTAATGAAGCTCATTGACTACAGAAATAAAAAGGACACAAAAGACTTAAAAGAGCATCATTGAGGATAAAGCACATTCTTTGCTGTAAGTAGGAAAAGACTGATACATTCAGGAAAAGAATGGTTCATAGAATTCTAAGGAGGGTTTTATTTAGGAAGTGGTTTTAAATCTCTCCAGGCCATATTGACAGCACATCCCTGTGCTGTCCTGCCAGCCAGCATCTTACACAAGTGAGGAGGCAGAACCATCCTGGCGGGAAGGTGCTGACAAGCCAATTGAGAGTTGGCCACAGTCTTTTTTTGCTTAATAGGAAAAGTTATTACCTTTGCTTGTTATCGCAGGAAGGCTAATGGAGCTCTCATGGGTCTCTCTTTCCAGACACTAAATAACATCAATTACAATGATCCCAATTAAAACAGGGAGTAGGAAATATGAAATTCAAAATGAAAATTATAACCCGCTGACTGACATCTTCTGTTAACTTTCTTTTGTCAGAGGTGCTCTTTAAAATCCCCATTTCCTGCATTGTGTCACATCACCTTAAAAATCTTTAAATTGCTGGGGGGAAGAAAAAGAAATGCATCTGTTCTAGGATTCTTGATGTTTGGGGTATTTTAAATCAGGGGAATTGGGTTCCTTATTTTCTAAATATTACATCCATAAATCCAGAATACGATCTAAGAGTATTAAGTGAGCAAATACATGGATTTAGAATAAACTGAATTTTGAACTTTGTAATATCTTAAATCTGTCTACAATACTCTACTGTTTGATGCCTTCTGAGCTGTTATTAACAAACTTAGAATATATTCATATTCTCTACATAAATATTCCCAGGTTATAAATATTCTTAAAAGAAGATATTTCATGTATGTTCAATATATAATTTTTAATAAAAATATATCAGTGCAACCAGAAAAGACTAGACTTATTTTAAAATTATTTCATAGTACCAACCTCATAAGAAAGAGCTCCTAGAATATGTTTTATGGGTGGAAAATCTATACAGTACAATTATAGGAACATGTCTGGAGATTTATTTGCAGTCTTTTATTAAATATGTTTGAAGTCCTTAGAATTTATATAATTGATTGATTATTAGGATTTTTGTATTTCTGAGAATATGTGAAGTGTTCATATTTTACTATTCCTATAACCGGTGTTGAACTTAATGGTTTAGGGTTTTTGTTCTTTCCTTCTCTCCTTTTCTCTTTTTTTTAGCCAGTTCTCAGAAGCAGTGTTAGTGCTTTTTGTCAAATTGGATGTACAGGTACATTAAAGCAGATAAACAAATCTCTACAAAATAGCAAGTGAACAGATGGTTTAATTGCCATAGACACATTTTTAATGTTAGCCTGATTCAACACAGAATACCCCTATTGTCCTGGGATCCATGTCTGTTTCTCTGCTATATCGTTATGAATGAGATAATAGTATTGATTTATAACACGTCTGTTGAGTGAAGATCCAAAGCACGCTACAGCTAGAAAATGAATGTAGGAAAACATTAAGGCTTTCCACTTGAAAATATGTCTAGTGGATTTAGTAAAAAACACACTGTACACTTTATTAATTCTCATGTACTGTTCCATTTTCCTCTTTTTTTTTTCTTTTAAATGATAATGAATTAGTGAAGATATCGAAGAGTCCTAGAGTATGAGAAAGGGCACATTAGGAAATTTTAAAGAGGAGTTATAGGGATGGTGAAATTGAATAAACCAGAACTTTTCGTGTCAATAATGCTTCCTGGAGTTGTGCTACATAGTGGCCCTGAGTAATATCTACTCTTTTGGTATCTTTAATATACTTTTAAAATGCGCCCAAGACTCCAGAGAACTTAAACTTTAAAAACATGAATTTAATGATGCTCTTGCTAAATAAGAGCAGTATCAACTCTTTTTTTTTTTTTTTTTAATCTATTCAAGTGTTAAATTGTCCCCTTTCTTGAAATGTTACCATTTCATTGCTGAAACTATTACCTGGCACACTGAATGAAAAGGCACACATGACAGTTAATAAAAAACAGCATATCATTGGGAATCTATGCTGTAAATATTTTCTTTAAAATCTGGTATTATGGGGAGAAAAATCACAGGATGGCTTACATGAGTTTAATGTACTAAAAGAGAAGGAGAAGGTCCCATGAATTCAATTTTCATTGTCTACTTCTTTCAAACTACAGGTAGTCTCCGACTTAAGACGTATTCAAGTTACGAGGAATCACACTTATGAACATCTTTTTTTTTGGTACCTCTTATCGTTAGTATTATATATTACACACAGTGTTGCAGCGCGTAATTTGCTGATGTTATCATTCTCAGATGTTCACTTGCAGATATTTATATGTAATGTTTCCAACCCCAAAGACAAATAAATATCGGATTTATAAAGATACTGATAATAAAAGGCAATAATCATGAAAACTAAAAAAAAAAAAAAAAAAAAAAAGGTATTTGACTTACAGTCAAGTTGTCGAAACGGACCCTGTTGTAACTCAGTGACTACCTGTAAACTAAAACAGTCAGAGATATATTTAATCATTTCTTAATTTTTGGGAGATAAAATCATGCTTACTTTATTGAACAATGCAATTTTATGTTGATTGCAATTGTTTTGTTTTTATAAACAATTATTAGAGATATTGGATTACTTACTATGGCTACTGCTAACATCATATTAATTAAAACCCAATGAAGTTCCCTATCTGTGGTATGTTTGAAATACAGTTAAGGTTTTATACCATGAAATATTTAGTTCCTGAAGAAGATTTTCAAAGGAAGTATATGGTAATATTTAACCTATTTTAATTTAATTTACCACTACCATATTAATATAGATAAACTGCTAGCAGTTGAGACAGTTGTTAGCAGAAACAATTTTATTGTTTTTATTTTTTTCCATGTATATCAATATTCAGTTTATTTCTTAAAGACCATATGGGGCAATAAGTAAAAAGAATGTATGTAGAAGTTTTTCCATTTATGAATTGCTATTAAGGTATATGTAGATATTTTTATTAAAAATATATTACCTGAGACACAAACCAAGAATTACATTCTTGCTTAAGCAGAAATAATATTTTTTCATCTTCAAATCAGGCATAATTGTGTGTGAGTTCTGACTATGTGGGAGTAAAACCGTTTCATGGGAGGAATGTCACTTAAAAGGAGAATTCTGAAAGAAAAATAAATCCTAAAATTCCTATTTCCAATGAATCATGATGTGATGGTGTGATTAAACAATGCGAGTCAACAGAAAATAGAAGTTCATTTATGATAACTCGACACTTCCAATACCCAATGCCTTTTGAGTACCTAACTATATTCCTGGCACTTAAGCTAGATACTAAAATCTACTTCTTAGAACAATTAAGGGATAGTTCTTCCTAAATCTTGATTTTTAGACAAGATCCTGTCATACAGCTTTCAGTAGTACAGCAAGAGTCTAGAAACACAGTTTCAGCTCGCTAAGGAGTGAACAATTGTATTGACCTGTAAGATGGATACATTTATACTTCTAGCACAGCCTTCCACACTGGGAGCATCAATGTAGAAACAAACCAACAAAAAAAACAAACCTATTGCTGTCCAGTAGATTCCAACGCATGGCGACCCATGTGTTACAGAGTAGAACTGCTGTATAGAGTTTTCTTAGTTGTAATCTTTACAAAAGCTGATTGCCAGGCCTTTCTTTTGTGGTGCTGCTGGATGGATTCTAATCGCCAACTTCAGGTTAGCAGTAGAGCACAAAGTGTTTGTGCCGCCCGGCGACCTGGCTCAATCTTAGATCAGTGCTGTCCAGCAGATATATAAACCAGTTACTATGGAGCAGGAATAAACGCGTGGCGACTCCATGTGTGTCACAGTAGAACTATGCTCCACGGGGTTTTCAATGGCTGATTTTTTTGGAAGTAGATCTCCAAGCCTTTCTTCTGAGGTGCCTCTGGATAGATTCAAACCTCCAAACTTTCAGTTAGCAGCTGAGTGCCTTAACCATTTGCACCACTCAATGACTCCAGTAGATATATAATGTGAGCCAAATGAGTCATTTTAAATTTCCTAACAGCTACATTAAAAAAATAAAAATAAATCAAATTACTTTTATTAATATGCTTTATGTAACTCAGCATATCCAAAATTTTATCATTCTTTATACCAAGTCTTTACAATCTGGTATGCTTTTTACATTTAAAGTCCATCTCAGTTCATAGTGGCCACATTTCAAATGCTCAGTAACCACAGGTAGTACACTACCGTGTTGGAAAGCACAGGTCTGGAACATATTCTTTCAGTAGCTAAGGCAAGTGAACAATTCTACTGACCTGGAAAGTTTGTAAGAGGTTGCATTTACTTTGACCTTTTTGCTTAAACCAAATTAACAGAACTTAGTTTGTGTGCTAGGATTCTATATGTACCCCTACTCACTCTTTCTCTTCTCTGACCACCCACTCGATGGCTAGACATAATTTTTTTTTTTGCTGGGCCCTTGACCAAATTCTCAGGACCACCACTGAGAAACAGGTCTGGATTCTGCATCAATCCCTGTATAATATTTCTTTCTCATCTCCTCTCCTCATCCCTCACTAGTGCCCTGCCACCCTTCACTGTTTTGTGTCATACCTTCTGAAATAATAGTCTATACCTGCTGTCTCCCTCTTATCATTTCTAATTCTCTCTCTTTGTGTCTTCTGTCTGTAACACTTTTCAGCAGTTTTTTAATACCCTAATACTTTTTCAGTGACACTGCAACAAGCCGCCTAGATACTCATTCCAATTGCTTCTCTTCAGTCTCTTCCTGTGTTGACATTCCAGATTTCTACTCCATTGCCCTTTGCTGGACCTTCTCCTACCCCCCTAACTTTATCATCTCAGTTTCCTTCTCCCAAATTTCTTCTTTTGCTTATCACCTACTCATGTGTTTCCAAACTTTGATGTCTGTAGAGTAATCTCATCCACATCCACAACTTCAGTTATCCCAAATAATCTGATGACCTTCTCATTCATTCTTTTTCACTCTATAAATATCAATTGTCCACCTATTGTATGCAAAGTGCTGCTCTAGACGGTAGAGAGTACAAACATGAATACAAGTGACAAATTATCTGGTATCATTTTGCTTTCATTATAGTCAGTGAAACAGGAAAGAAACAGGTAAATAAACAATACGCTTATATATTGTTAGGGAACTGTAAGTTCTGTGAAGGAAAATAGAGCAGGGTAAGGGTTTAGGGACTCAGAGGGAAAGATGATATTTTAGTTCAAATAGTTGGAGAAGGCCTCTCTGAGGAGTTAATATTTAAGTAAAAATCTTTAAAATGTAAAAGCTAGTCCTGTATCTGTATCTGTCATCATCCAATCGGTGCCACCAACCAAAAATTTGAAGTTATCTTTGACACTTCTTTTCTCTTCTGCTCCTATTTAACACCAAATCCCGTTGATTTTAACACTTAAATATCTTTCAAATCCATCTGTATTGATTGATCTACATTTCCACCACCACCTGCCACCACTCAAGTCCAGGCTGCCATCATCTCTCATTTGGACTAGAAAATAGGCTCCTCACTCTACTTTACACCTTTGTCTTCGCTCTCCAATTGTTATTGCACACTGCAGACCATGAGATTTTCTCAAAATGTATTCCAGTCATTTTCCTTCTCTGGATTCATGGTTAAAACACCACAATACCTTTCATTGTCCTTAGAATAAAAGCCAAACCCCTAAGCATGGTCTTCAAGGTCCTGCTTGTTTGCCCGTTATGCCTCTTATATAAATGAGTCAAAAATGCTCTCTTGTGTATTGACTCCAAGTTGCTTACTTCTTCATAGCAAGCTGAGGCCATTAGCCCAAAAAATCGCACCAGTGCCAAACTCAAATTTGTTCATGTCCAATTGTTTTAAAAATAGCACAAGTAAGCAGATTTTTAGACACTCAGAGCCTGCCTACTTTACGTACCCTGCAAAACTGTACCCGACTTCTGTTAGCCATTGATAATACAAAATCCTGCAGTTATAAACACCCTTAGGTGCTGCTACCTTTGGAGTTCTGTGACTCTAAGTCTCCCCAACTTGCTGCACAAAGACATCACCTAATGTGCACATAAGCACCCCCTCCCATATGTGCAGGATTTTTCAAGCCCTCTTCCTTTTCTGGTGGCTCCCTGGAGACGTCCTGCTTGGGAGACTGCCTCCCTGCCTACGGCTTCAGTGTGTGGGCCCTGAGAAATAGCTTGTTGTGTGGGGTTCTCTCTCTCTCACTGTCATATCTTTTTCCGTGAGCAGCCCCAAATCCCCTCTAAATCACTATACCCCTCTTGCCTTATCTCACCCAGCTCGCCATCTCATTATTTCTGCCCCACCTCATTGGCTTTCTTATAAATCTACCAAATTCCATGATCCTGCAAACCCGTTTTGTGTATGCTATTCCCTACACCTGAAGCCAGATTGCCTCTGTTCATATCCAACTCTTGTTCACTGTGTTTTTGGGAAAAGTCACTTCACGTCTTGGTGCCTTAAGTTCGTTATCCATAAAATGGGAATAATAATAGTACATATATCATGGGGTGGTTATGTAAATTGCTTAAATCATTGCTTATCACTTAGCAAGTGCTGTATGAATGTTTACTAACATGTAAATCTTTGCTGTTATATCACAGTACATAGAATATTTTATATTCTGAATAAATACTTGTTGAATGAATGAAATCAATTTGCAAGTCAGCCTCTGGGGGCTTCTTCCTATCTTCTAAGCACACTATATTCAAGCCTCTAGCTTGCATAGAACTCAAGTTACCCTTGCTTGGCCAAAGAATATTGTAGCCAATATCTACAATATTCCTGTAGATAATTTCTCATTCCCATTAAATTAGCTTTCTTTTATTAAACCCAACTTTATATTTTATAACTTGTCTTCTGTAATGAGATGGGCTATATAATACATGATACATATTAATTAGGGATGAGGATAGCTCTTCACAGATGGTATGTGTGCTTTCTATTTCATACTCAGATTTAATCTAAATTGCATACGAACTATGTCTGTTCAGTTTATAAAGTGAATATAAGCTACTGTCCTCAGCAGAAAAGAACAGTTAACACATTCATGAATTAGAGCTCAATTTATGGTTATATTATAATGAATAACCATTTGCTAATTTAGTAAATCTCTATGCCTTAACTACAAATGTTAATAGATGAAAATAGTAGCTGAACTTTAGACCTGCTGTGAAAATACAAAATATTAGATTTTATAAGACAGTTAAACCCTTAAGGAGACATCTTATATTCATACAAATTTCAGTATTCTGCTGATAATATCATAGGATCTGAAGCACTTCAGGACAATATTACAATTACATGAAAATACAGTTTGTTTTTAAGATAAATTCTTTCCAGTTCTGCCAAATGACTCTGCTAGAAATTCAGAAAAATTATCACCAATAACTTAATTCAATAGTATTTATCAAATTATATGTGTGAAGTGCACACTTATGTACTAATGGGTATTAGTATATATACACATAAAAATTTTAGCTCATAATGATGATTAAAGTTGATGCTAGAAATATAACTACAATGTTGTAGTTAGTTGCTATCCAGTCGGCTCTAACTCATGGAGATCCCATGTACAACAGAATGAAACATTGCCTGGTCCTATGCCATCTTCATGACCACTGGAAATACTCGAGTCTATTGTTGGGTCCACAGTGTATTTTGAGTGTCTTCAAACCTAGGGGATTCATTTCCAAGCACTACATTGGACAGTATTCTATTGTGATCCATAGGGTTTTCATTGCTAATTTTTGGCATTAGATCACCAGGCCTTTCTTTCTACTCTTAGTCTGGAAGCTCCACTGAAACTTGTCCACCATGGGTTGACCCTGATGGTATTTGAAATAATGGTGGCATAGCTTCCAGCATTATAGCAACATGCAGGTCACCAGAGCACAGCAAACTGACCGATGGGTGGGGGGTAAATAGAATAGTGGTAATAAATATATTAATTGATCTTCCTATTTGGTAACAGTAAAATATATTGAATATTTATGCTCTGAATATTAGTTTCTTCAAAGAGATTTTAAATATTTTAAGAGTAGAAAAAGTGCCTTTAATTTATTTTGAATGTCTTACCATCCTTAGTACTCCATGTCTTTTAGTGAACCAAACTCTCTCTCTCACACTCAGAAGAATATGTATGATAGATGTCCTTAATGTTAACAGACATCTTCCATACATCTACATACATATTTTAAACATTTTATTAAAGTAATTCTTTGTTACAAAAAATATTTTTACATATTCTTGAGTTTAATCTTAAAAGAGTAGATTAGTGTGCATTTTTTTTAATGCACTATAAGACCCACTAACCAATCCTATTGCCATCAAGTTGATTCCGACTCATAGCGACCCCTAGAGGACACAGTAGAATTGCTCCATAGGGTTTCCAACACTGTATATCTTTACGGAAGCAGACTGCCACATCTTTCTCTCCTGGAGCGGCTGGTGGGTTTGAACAGCCAAACTTTTCGGTTAGTAGCTGAGCGCTTAACCATTGCACCATATCTAAAGTCTACTGATCCTTCCAGATGTAATTCAAGTCCCATTTTCTTAAGAAATAATGTTAAATACGTCCGTCAGAAGTCATCTCTAACCACCATGTGTGTACAGGTCTTTATACCTCTATTATAGCATTTCTCATCATCTGCATCGCATTACCTCTGTGTGTGTGAGTGTGTGTGTGTGTGTGTGGATGTGTGTGGATGTGTGTGCATGCACATACACAGTTGTCCTTGTCATCCTTAGCAGATTGTGGGTGGCTGTTAATATATGCCTCCCAAAGTTAATTATTTTCCAAAATTGTTTGGATTTAAAGTCGCCTTCTTTGGGACTGAAAATCTAGAAGAGGTTTTACACATGTGATATGTTCTAATTTAGATAAAAACTAGTAATAATAATAATTAGGCTAAACAAAATATACTATGAGATTGCCTTCTCACTCCGCAAACCCAGCCGCTTTCCTCTTAACATACATTCTAAAGAGAAGTGGAAAGATTGATTTAAACACTACTAATTCCTTGAGTCAAAAGTTGCATTTTGTTTCTGGGTAAACTTTATATAACATTTAATTTTAGTATTTTGACAGCTTGAATCGCTTGACACTGACAATCATTTGCATGCAATCATAATATGCAAAAACAGAAACTGTGGTTGGAGTGCATTGAAAAATATATGCTGTTAGATCTTAATGAATGTAGAGCTGTTTTATAAAAACATTTGTCTTGAATGTAGCCTTCATGTGCTTCCAAAGAGTGGAAATAATATGAATTTCCAACTAGTGTCTCTTTGTGATTAAATTCAAAGAAAGAACCATTATATTTTAACAGACTTTAAATATTTTTGCCTAAGTTTCTACCAGAATATTGATGTAGAAAAAAATTACTCCGTTTTATTTTCATAACTTTGCAGAAGATTGTGTTTACAGTGTCATTATTCACAAAAGCCTTCCATAGAGGGTTTTTTTCCCCCCTTGTAATTAAAACAGTAGGAATTAATGACAGGGTAGGGAAGCTTGCTGTTTTTGTAATAATGAATTGAACTATTTGAATGGGTAAAAATGTTAATACAGTGATTATTTCAGACTGAGCTAAGTCTTGTCATAAAAGATAAAAGTATTAAATTTGCATTAGATGTTTTTAAAATGAAATTGAATGTTGTGAAGCTGTATAAAGGTAGTCCAACTTTGCCAAACATTGTAATTGTAAAGGAATATAGAAGTTATGATTCAAATAAACTCGCTCTGGCAGGAAAACAAACTCACTGATTTTTGTAACCCAAGGTTACTGGTTTCATTAAATCCATTTATTCAGTTCTGTGACTTTTGTATGCTGTTTTATTGTACTACCCTTTCAGTGGTTTACAAATGGTCTATAGTTTTCTTAAAATTAGGACCTTAGCTATATGTTGTATATTGTTAAATGGGAAAAAAGTTCCTCACTTTAATCAAAATTGTATGCTAGTTAAAAATCACATTTAGTAGGCGATATGGATCATTTGTAACTAAACATGTAGGAGAATTATGGGAAACCAAATTGTTAAAATAAATCAAATAAGGAAGAACTATATCTTATTCATATTATAAAAGAAATTATCTCTTATTCAGTCCCATTGTTTTGTTAAAATACACATCTTTACCTGATGCTATACAATTAATTGTAGCCTGAAAGTTTCAAGCATTGATATTAAAATTAGAATTAAGAGAGTTTTTAAAAACATAATTCTGGAGAAACTGATGTTATTTTTTAAAATGTTCATTGTTGTTAGGTGCCATCGAGTCAGTTCTGACTCATAGCAACCCTAGGTACAACAGAATGAAACACTGCCCAGTCCTGCACCATTCTCGCAGTTGTTGTTATGCTTGAGCCCATGGTTGCAGCCACTGTGTCAGTCCATCTTGTTGAGAGTCTTCCTCTTTTTTGCTGGCCCCCTACTTTACCAAGCGTGATGTCGTTCTCCAAGGACTGTTCCCTCCTGATAACATGTCCAAAGTATGTAAGACATAGTCTCACCATCCTTGCTTCTAAGGAGCTTTCTGGTTGTACTTCTTCCAAGACAGATTTGTTTGTTCTTTTGGCAGTCCATGGTATGTTCAATATTCTTCGCCAACACCACAATTCAAAGGCGTTGATTCTTCTTTGGTCTTCCTTATTCACTGTCCAGCTTTCAAATGCATATGAGGCAATTGAAAACACCATGGCTTGAGTCAGGTGCACCTTAGTCTTCTAGGCGACATCTTTGCTTTTCAACACTTTAAAGAGATCTTTTTTGCAGCAGATATGCCTAATGCAATGCATCTTTTGGTTCTTGACTGCTGCTTCCATGGGTATTGATTGTGGATCTAAGTAAAATGAAATCCTTGACAATTTCAATCTTTTCTCCGTTTATCATAATCTTGCTTATTGGTCCAGTTGTGAGCATTTTTGTTTTCTTTGTGTTGAGGTGTAATCCATACTGAAGGCTGTGGGCTTTGATCTTCATCAGTAATGCTTCAAGTCCTCTTCACTTTCAGCAGGCAAGGTTGTGTCATCTGCATAATGCGGGTTGTTAATGAGTCTTCCTCCAATCCTGATGCCCCGTCCAGTTTCTCAGATTATTTACTCAGCATACAGATTGAAGAGGTATGGTGAAAGGATAAATATTTAGATGGAAAGAAATATTTTTATGACCTGAGTGTTTGTTGGTGATAGTAAGAAAGTCTTTGAAGAAGAAACCAACTTCAAAATGCATGCAAATATCCAAAATTATTCTGAGTTTCTTGTAAGAGTTATTGTAACATTCATGTATTTCTACAAAGTTGATTTTTATTTGTTTTTATCTCTGTCCTCCTATCTTACTTACCTGCCAAAGCCTTTCAGTGAATTGATGCAAATATTCAATTTCTCTGTTTCTGAAGACAATAAGATATTTAAGTCAGTTGACACAATTACAAGCTTATGGTATGTATCTTATATAGGCTTTCAGTATTCTCTGGCAATCTTTTCCTAGTCCTCTTGTGAGCTTTCTTTCCACTCTGCATGGATACCTGCTTTGCTGGTGCAGACTGTGGAATCAGAACAATGATCCTCCTTTGGGCCACTTTAAACCTTTTTTCTCTGTCTCATATGGCCTCTCATAAATTAACCAATTGCCGTTTGAGTCGATTCCAACTCATGGTGATCCCATTGTGTCAGAATAGAACTGCCTTCCATAGGGCTGTCCGTAGCTGATTTTTCAAAAGTAGATCACCAGCCCTTTCTTGAAAGGTGTCTCTGGGCGGATTGAACTGCCAACATTTCAGTTAGCAGCAAAGCTCATTGACTGTTTTCACCACCCACGGACTCCTCTTATATGTTAACCAAAAATCAAACCCATTGCTGTGGAATTGATTCTGACCCATAGTGACCCTACAGGACAGAGTAGAACTGCCTCATAGGGTTACCATCTCCTAATTTATAGAGAAAAAATGATTGTAGGACATGAACTTCTGCACCATTGCTCTCTGCCAGCTTCCAGCTTTTCCTTCATTGCCAGTTCAGAGAAAGAAGTGTCTTTGTTCCTTTACAAAAGTGCACTCTTTACCTGCTCTCTTGATTCCATCCCCACAAGAACATTTCTCCGTCATTTCTTCTCAACCTTGCATCATCAATCTTTCCTGACTCACTGGTTCCTCTCTTTCATTCTATAAACATATCAGTTCTCTTGGAGTGGGGGTGAACAACCCCAAACTAGTCTCCTCCTTCTCCTAAAGTGATTACCCAGTGATTTATTTACTTTTATAAAGAGCACAATTTTTGGCTGCCTACCTTTGCTCAAAGCCTTGCTCTCTCCTGAATCTTCTGCAATCTGATGATTCGTTTACCAAGGTCCCCACTAATCCCGTTTCCACATTCACGGGTCTCCAATTCTCATCTGTTTCAACCTCCCTATTACACTTCACACTAACTAATTTCACTTTCTTGAAACTCTGTCATTTCCTCTCTACCTCCACAACACCACTTGTTCTTCTTTTATGAATCTGGCCGTTACTTTTGGTGATATTTGCTGGTTCTTTTTCCGTTACCTACTCATTTAACAACAGTATTTTTCCTGAATATGATCTGGAAAAACTGTGTTATCTCACCTTCTCCTGTGGTTTTATTATCACTGATAATTTCCCACTGCTATCTGCTGCTCTCAATCTAAAATTAAGTCTCCATGTTACTGCCTCTCTTAGTTTCCTAGAGCTGCTGTAACAGAAATAACACTAGTGGGTGGCTTTAAAGAACAGAAATGTATTCTCTTGTAGTTCATGAGGCTAGAAGTCCAAATTCCGTGTTGGCTTTAGGAGAAGGTCCTTTCTTTGTCTATTTCAGCTTCTAGTTGCTGGCAGTCTTTGGAGTTCTGGGCTTGTAGATTTATCTTCTTGCATCATCATCATCAGATAAGTGCTTGCTTGTCTCTGTGGCTATGCTGCTCCTTATAACTCAGCAGTGATTAAGTGCAGGACACACCCTAGACTGATATGGCCTCATTCACATAAAAAAGAAAACCCTAATTCCAACTGGGACTCTACGTACAGGTATAGGGGTTAGAATTTCAACACATATTTTAGGGGGATATGATTCAATCCGTAACACTGCCTTAATCAATTCCTAAACCCTTCATATC
>NW_004443977.1:2303378-2304794 GCF_000243295.1 Trichechus manatus latirostris | reverse complement strand
TTGTATAAAAAACAATTAACAGAGTACCTACCACATAATAGCTATTCAATAATAGATCATTTTTGAGAGAAGCATGGAAACTTCCTTTTTCCTTTTCAAATATTTACAGAGTGAATTGTATATACAATGTATATTGTATTGTATTTTTAGCAAATGATGCACACCTTCTATGTTTGTTTGCCAACCTCACCCTTCCCCCTCGAGGTATCTTTGTAAGTGTCACTATGCCAATTTATTTTTTACATGTTACTGTAAAAAATTTAGCATAGCGTGCACTTGGCCTTTCTTCATGTTCTTTTAAGTAGCCGATCACCTAATGGAATGTGCATATAGGGGCCCTGGTGGCATAGTGGTTAAGAACTTGGCTGCTAACCAAAAGGTTGACAGTTCGAATCCACCAGTCACTCCCTGGAAACCCTATGGGGCAGCTCTACTCTTTCCTGTAGGGTAGCTATGAGTTGGAATCGACTGATGGCAACAGGTTACTCAAATAGAAATTGTCCTAAATTTTTATCTATAATATATTTCTGAAACAGGCAAAAGTAAAATATCTAAAATGTGAATGATAGATCAGCATGTTATAAATGGGATTCAATTATAGATAACTTGAGTAATATATCTAATTTTGTTTCACCTTTATTCATTATGTGCAGTGATGTATTTATAGCTTTTTGTCCATGTTCTTTCTTAAACTTTTTTTTTTTAATTACTATGCAGTCATCCAACTTTAATTCAATGAGATGCCAGCTGAGGCTAAAGACACGCTAGTTTCAGCATCCTTAGTGATTTCTCTATTTGTCTTAATTTTGCTAGTTTTATATTTTTTCATATAATTTCCACATCCAACCCTAGTGTCTTTTAGCACCAAGTTAAAGTATCATTTAGATAATTGTACAAAGAAATGAAAGTGTACAAGCACAAACAAAGTTGAAAGATGGTAAGGTTGCCAAAATTAAGCTGTTGTACGAAAGGTAACCACACAAGGAGATAGCTCAAAGAGGTTGTCAGTTGATAGATGATTGCTGAGATTCGAAGTATAAAAGTATGTTTGGGAATGTCTGAGGAAATTGCAAGCCGTTTGAAAGCTGAAACTTTGAAAAATAAGAGTTGTATATAATGTAAGGTGCTAGACAAAGGGGACATTATTAATAACTAACAATGTTGAGTGTTTAATATTGACCAGGTACTGTTCTAAGAGTTTTACAGGTCGTTTCTCATTTAATTCTCCTAGTAACCTTATTAGATAGGTGCTAACAGTATCCCCATTTTACAGATGGAGATACTGGCAAACTGAGAAACTAATTTGCCTAAGGTCACACAGATAGCTGCGGATAAGGGGCTGATTGAATACTGAAGCTTTGGCAGTCTTGCTCTAGAGCCAACACCCTTCATCACTACGCTCCACCCCTTCTCCAC
>NW_004443977.1:2299620-2302413 GCF_000243295.1 Trichechus manatus latirostris | reverse complement strand
CTAGCCAAAAGGTTGTCCGTTTGAAACCACCCAGAGATGCCTTGTAAGATAAGACAGGCCTGGCTGTCTGCTTCCAAAAGTTCACAGCCTTGAAAACCTTATGGAGCAGTTCTATTCTGGACATATGAGGTCACCACGAGTTGGAATTGACTTGCCGGCAACTAACAACAACAGCAACAAAGCTTAGGTATAGATGATGCAACTAATTGATTAATATAAGTGTATGATCTTTCTGCCTTATAAAATAATTTTGATTTAGTCACATACCAGAAAGTTGTTTTAAAACAATGCTTGATAATCTCAAGGCTTAGTTAATTTAAATATATATTTGTGTGTGTGCACGTGTGTGTGTGTGTGTGTGTTTGATTTGTACCTGGATTCCAAGATGAACCAAACTTGGGTCCAGAGTCTGGTTTTGTCTCATGGACTCATGGACTACATATTTTCTAGACATTAATTTGCTTACATTTATTTATGCCATTCCTTGAGTGCCTACCATATGCCAGGCAGCGGGGAGGGACATTTTGTCAAGAAACAGACCTGTGCTAGCTAAAGTAGGTTACTGCTCCTAATAGGCAATACAAACAAGTTGACAGGAGTTTGTGATACCCTGGAATGAAGGATAATAGGAAAAGTTAGATATTATGAGGTCGTATGGTAGAATGACCCAATCTACTTGAGAGTGGGAGTTAGGGGAGGCTTTTTGGAGGAAATGACATCTAATTGGTGATTTGAAAGAGCGTTGGTTAGTTTTAATCAAGTCTGTGTCTGTAACATGGTAGGAGAAGTGTAGCAGTGTATGGTGGGGAGGTGGTCCAGATAGAGGGAATAGTAAGTGCAAAGGCAAAAGAACCTAGAGGATTTTCAGTTTGGCTGGGCCATAGAGTTTCAGCTGAGGAATTCTAAGAAAAGAATGTAGAAGGGCAAACATAGTCAATTTACTTGAGGGCTTTTTTCTACTACAGGAGAAGAAGAGGTTGGGCGCGCTCATGTGCATGTGTTGGAGGGTGTGGAGGATGAGGAAATGACAGCGTGCATGGGGTCAAAAAGAAGAGGATTAAGCACAGAGCAATGGGTCAGTCTTCTGTGCTTACCTCTTGGACTACATATGAGCATTTATGGAGTCAGGGCTGCAGTTATGGAAATTGTTTTCAAGGGGACAGTTTGAGACTAAGGTCTCAATAAGAGCTATTAATACAGCTGGGGGCAAAATATGGCACAGAGTTCAGAAGAAGGTAGAGTTCTTCCTTAATGTTATGTAGAAGACACAGAGCGGTATGCACTATTTTGAATCATCGTAGGCTACAGCCTCCAGAGCACCAAGAGACAGAGCCTGGACAAACACATCAGCATTTCCATAGAGGCCCCAAGTTGTGGGCTTAATGACTGCGGATACCCGAGAAAAAGAACCAAGAAAGAATATTCATGAGCATCTGAGAAGCTCCCTGGGGAACCCCAGAAATATCTGGAAAAGGCTTCTAAGGGGCAAGTTGCTACAGGTGCTCTGTGAGCAGGTTGGGCCAAAAAAGTGAAATTTGTCTCCTTACTGTGACACCATGTGTATCTGCAAACCTGTAAGGACAGCAGAAACTCAGATGATAACTTCTTGCTATTATATAATTAAAAATAGACCATTCTGTTTTTATAGTTATGTGATGATATCTGATCCTTCTATTGTGATGCTGGGCTAGAAAATGAGCCAACGTGCAAAGTGGGGTCTCCTTCTTCTATGTCCTAATGCAGGGACCAGAGACAAAGCCCCAGAATTCTGTCAGAAGGAGAATACAAAAGTTGGGACAAGGAAGTGCATTAAAATGGGCTTCCAAATCAACATTTGGGGACTGAGATGATAATTGGAAGCTGGGGTTCAGATCTTTCTGAGGATTTTGAGGAGGAACAAACCAGAGCAAGAGGAGCATGGGTCAGAGCAGGCAGTTGGGAAGTATCTGAGAGACTTCCAGAGGAGAGTAAGAGGGCACCGCCCTTGCAAGTTTTACATGTGCTAGTACCCATGTAAAGCATTTCCATGGGTGAGCCAGGTCCATTGGCGTCAGAATGAGACAGAGGCAGAATTGAACTGAATCATACATATTATATAGCTCCTGTTGGCATTAAATTGGCTCAAATGGTGTGAGAGTGTTTTTAGTATTCTAGTAACTTAAAATTCATGAGACTTTGGCTTTCTTAGTTTGGACACAATCAATAAAGGCCAATTGATAGAAAAGGACATCATGTTGGGTAAAGTAGAGGGTCAGCAAACACGAGGGAAACCCACAATAAGATGGATTAACACAATAGCCGCAACGACGGACTCCAACATGCCGATCATCATGAAGATGGCACAGGACGGGGCAATGTTTCATTCTGTTACACGTAAGGTCATCATGAGTTGTAACCAACTTGACAGCAAGTAACAACAACAACACAAATATCACATTTTTATGGATAATACTTATTTAAAAATATTCGGCAATTATATACAAATTCAACTGCTTGAACTCGTAAATGAGTAAACCACACTTAAGAAAATAGTTATTGAAATTCTTGAGCTCTGTATAATGGCAGTTTTTCTTTGTAGTAAGTATATCTCACAAAAATTGATATAATTGGCTTGAGAAGGAGAATTGTATATTCATATTCCCACCCACTGAATATTATTGTTTTCAACTAGCGTCAAGCAACTCTGTGGAACCACAAAATGTTAGGAATGATCTGTTTCTGCTCTGTTATAACTAAGGGTGTCAGACATTCAGCTCCTGCCCCCATACTGTTTGAATGTTTCCACACAACATA
>NW_004443977.1:2297760-2298861 GCF_000243295.1 Trichechus manatus latirostris | reverse complement strand
GTCCCTATTCCCTTGCTCTGGTGTTCTAACCACAACATCTGGGGTTTGGCCAAAGTGCTACAGTGTTTGCTACCCTCCATCCCCATGTAATTATTATAGACTTTTAAATTTGCTCCATCTACACTACAAAGAAAAATCGCTACTGGCTGGACAATTTCAGGCAAAGCAGCTCCCTTTGTGGTGGTGATGGTGGTGGAGGGTAATGGGGGGAGTCTGTGTCTGGAGACTGATGGAGCTGAGATGAGAGCCATCAACAGCCAACACTCTCAACAGCTGAGGGTGTGAATACCTTGGTCCTCAAGGGGTTTCTGGGCAACACACCACAGGATCTACTGTATGCAACCACACAGACACACACGCACACTTAGCCAAATATGTTATTGGGAGTATTTGTGAAAAATATCTTCTAAATAACAAAAAATTTAATTATTAAAATGACAGAAATACTGTTGTTCTCAATATTTCAAAATCTCCTTCAGAACTGAAGCCTAGTTCGTCTTTAGATCATAGCTGCAACTGGAAGATATGAGAATTAACCTTGATTATTAACACCAAGCCAGCCCAGCACAGCCTTGTGAATCTGCTTTTTTCTTCCTTTGAGTAGAAGAACAGGAAGAACATTCAGGGACAAATTGAATGAGAAAGAGGAGTTATTATACTCCAAGGCTCACATGGTTAAGCACATAGCTACTAAAGGAGGGAGGTTCAGACTCACCTAGAGGCACCTCAGAAGGCAGGTCTGGCAATCTGCTTCCAAAAGGTCACAGCCATGAAAATCCAATGGAGTGCAGTTCTACTCTGAAACACATGGGGTCGTCGTGAGTTGGAATTGACTCCACCACGACTGGTTGGTGGTTTTAACAGTGCTGAACAGCCAGTTGTTTCAGTTGGCTGCCTTTTCGTTCTCTTACAGTGGGTCAAATCGTATTTTTAATAAGAGGGGTGAATTTGAGGTTATTTATTTATGTATGCATTTAACAAACATATGGTATCTTAGAATATATTGATTGTTCCAAGTGTTTTATAAACATGCAGTCATTGAATCCTCAAGACAATCCTCAGGGTAGATACTATTATTATCCTCATTTAGGGATAAGGAAA
>NW_004443977.1:2290015-2291286 GCF_000243295.1 Trichechus manatus latirostris | reverse complement strand
ATATAGTTGTTAACCACTGTGCCACCAGGGCTCCTTCCACCTAAATTTATACAAGTCAAAAAGCTGGGAGTCATTCTCAATTTACTCTTTTGCTTCATTATTCAGTCAGTTACCAAGGATGATTATTTTATTTTATATGTACAGTACCTTGAAATTGTCCTCTCCCTAGTATTCCACCTTGCCTAGTTTAGTTTAAGAGTCAGACACTCATACAAGTTGAAGCTGAACGAGTACCATAAATGTTAAAAGTAGAACTCCTAGGATGTAGGAGAGTGTGTGATATCCTGGCAAACTGGAGACTACATGTCCTCAATGGGGTGCAAACAACACTCGGCTAAAGAGAATGATTGATGAGTGCCCCATGTAAGGGTCACAGAAAAAATTCTGAAAAATGCATGTAGTTCATGGACTGCTAATTTGCAACCTTTATTTTATACCCTCATCAGGTGTCTTCTGTACTGTAACAGTGGCTCCTGCCTTCAGTTACATTTGTGTCCAGTCCATCCTCTATACTGACACCAGTGTGATATTTCCAAAAGGCCAAACATGATCATGTCACTCCCCTTTTAAAAACAACTTCTGTATCACCACATTATATACTGCATAAAATACAAACTCCAATTCTCTACCGTGACATATAAGGGATCCTTCTTGGATCTAGCCTCTTCTTACATTTTCAGTCTCACCACCCACCACTCCCCCCCTCTCCCGAGCATTACGCTTCAGAAATAGAGAACTGCATGTTTGCCCAAGTGCTGCATATTATTGATGTCTCTGTTTTTTTCTCTTGGCCTACAATTTTGCCATCACCCTGTTCACCTGGTGGACATCGTTCAAACCTTACTTTGTTGTTATTAGGCGCTGTCCAGTCAATTTTTGACTCATAGCAACCCATGTGACAGAGTAGAACTGCCCCATAGGGTTTTCCGGACTAATCTTTATGGTAGCAGATCATCTGGTCTTTCTTCTGTGGATCTGCTGGATGCGTTCAAACTGCCAACCTTTCGGTTAGCAGTCAGGCACTTAACCACTTAACCGTTGCACCACCAGGCCTCCTTCAAGTCTTACTCAGACCTCAGTAACTCTCTGAAGGTCTCCTCTCATATATACTCACTAGAGTGTTATACAAAAGGACGTCAAATACTGTTCTCCTTAACTACCTTATACATGCATCAGACCAATCTCATGTGAGTTTTTATTTCATATGTGCCTCTTTTATTAATTAGCTTCTGTCCTCCTTTAATACACAATCTTGTCTCTTTTTGTTTTTT
>NW_004443977.1:2287143-2288538 GCF_000243295.1 Trichechus manatus latirostris | reverse complement strand
ATATGAAGAAGCCCAGTAAGCCTGAGATTTAGCAGATTTTAAAATCCCAATTCTACCATTTGCTTTTTCTCCTGACCAGGGTCAACAAATATGGCATATATTACCAGTTTTCATTTCTTAAAAGCAGCTAAAATAAGGCAATGTGTGACTGGGCCCACTGGTCCTCATGTTAGGGCCAGTGTTGGGAAGTGGGTGGATCCAGGCTCTCTGAGAATTAAACTTTAATCCAGTGCCATATAAAATGTTCCATTAACCCTAAGAATATAGGACTGACTCCTACAGAGAGACACAACTTCTTTCTCATAGACTAGGGAGAAACCTGGCTGCTACCAAGTGCTATAACTCATTGAAAGGTTGACCACCCTATTTAAACTTTGAGCCTCCCTGTACCAGACACAACTGTCTTCACTTTTTTCAGCTTCTATCATAGGGTGTGACTTAACTATTTATTAGATTTATTGTTTGACTCCCTCCACTAAGACATAAGCTGCTATATCTCCAGGGGCCTGAACAGTGCCTCTGCCTCTTCTACCTTTTCTGACTCTCCAGCCTCAGCCTCTGTCTAACAACTGTGTCCCTGACTCTCTTACTCTCTTACCATCCATAAGATCTCGTTCCACGCCTTAGTTCCTGCTTTTGTGTGTCCTCATTAACCGACTGCTTAGCTTGCCTGGTGGCTACCTAACTAGGGTAGTCCTAATGTGGCAGTCCCTCTGTCTTGACTTGTCAAGATGGGCCAAATGAAATAAGCAAATGAAATCTTAACCTACGGTTACCTATAAGCTTACACTAACAAAAAAATTATTCACTGTCAAATAAATATGTTTATTATGTGCTTTATTATTTGTGGGCTTTCCAAATATATATTCTAAATATTTTGTACTGATAGCCTTCCAAATGCTTAACGTTGGTTTTTATCCTAGACTCTCACATAAATATCTATATTCAGATCTTCTCAAAAGGCAAAAGAACGCCAAATTAATTTTTAAAGCTTCAATTTTGTAGCATTATCTGGCTTATCCTTGATTTTATTAGAATATTTTGTCATGTACTAACCAATTGCAAGAATCTGAGACTACAGCTTAAAAATTCACTGCAAGAGTGCACAGAAGTAGAAGTCTATAAATCACATGACTTCACTTGTCTTAAGTACATACAGCTGTAGGATTTGTCTAAAGCAAGATTCATTATAGCTTTAAATGCCTAGTAACCATTAAGTCTTTATCAAGCCACCTGTGATTTAAACTTTCTTCTTTAACACCATGTCCATAGTCCATAAAGTCGACTAACTTCTTGCCCATAGGGAAATTACTTTCAATGTGTCTTCTGTTCCCTTTCACTGAATACTGTGATTCTGTCATAGAGTTACCTTGGTGTCACCTTGGTGAGCAGCCA
>NW_004443977.1:2285189-2286221 GCF_000243295.1 Trichechus manatus latirostris | reverse complement strand
TGTATACACTATAGGAAATTCACCCATCAGAGTGACGTTTGGAGCTATGGTAAATAAATCTTCCTTGTGAAATAAGGCTTTTAGGTCTATGTAAAATATCTTAAGTCAAATTATTTTATTGTGCTGGAGTTATCTGTTTATAAGTCTCATTTCTTGAATTAACTCTTTGCTCTTCCTTTAAAAAACAAAACAAAACTTCTAAATGGCATTGTTACCCATCTTTTTTATTTCCTAGTTCTCTAAAATGTAATATACTAATATCCATGCTGAGTTGTCTGCCATACACTCTGGTTTGATAGCTACTTGGTTGATAATATTGACCAAAAAAAAAAATCATTTTTAGTTTGGGAACAGATTCACAGAATCTCATGACCTTAATCAACAAGTCTGAAAATATTACTGTGAATACGATAGATGTTAAAAAACAAACAAACAAAAACCATTTTTTGGCTTATGTGAGTTTCTCTTCTACAGTCAGAAAATAAGAGATTTTCTCATAACACAGAACAGATACTAAAAGCAGTAGCGTGAGACCAATGAAAGTGAAGGGAGAGGTAAGGGAGAAGATTCCTTACTGCAGCTTTGGTTCTAGTTTGCACCCATTTTGGGAGTAAACCGAAATGTTAGAGTGATTAATATGAACTAGAAAAGGGTGATTTTTATAATTAGAGCATTTATTTAATTGTATTTAACTGAATTGCCAAGGTGAGCTATTAAGCATCTGTCTGCTATTTATGACTTAAGTCCAGGTGTTAGAAAGAATGAGTCAACATTTTTTCTACCTTTAATCATACCATATAAAGCTAACATTTGTAACTCACAAATAAAGGGCATAATACCCATTACCCATTTAAACAAAAAGGGTAGCAATGGGGTTTAAAAGCATGGTGTAATTTACTCTCTTCAGCTTGAATTTAAACTTCTTTTTTAATTTTTAGAAAAAACATGTCAGCATTATGATCACTAAAGAACTTACACTGCTCATCTAGAAAAGAATAAATTATCCTTTTTAAAATTTTATGTAAGACAGTT
>NW_004443977.1:2282776-2284263 GCF_000243295.1 Trichechus manatus latirostris | reverse complement strand
TATTTATTTGGTACTGAATATGCATGTATATCTTAATTGTAAAAAGTAACTTGCATTTGCAAACATTAGCATTACTACTAAGCAGGAATAGGGAACAGCTTCTGTATTTTCTTCTCCGCTCTAAATCGTCTCTGTTGTTGTTGGAAGGTGCCTAGTCTGTTGTGGCTCATAGTGACCCCATGTACAACGTAACAATAACACTGCCCTTTCCTGCACTGTCCTCACAACCTTGCTATATTTAAGCCCATTGTTGTAGCCATTGTGTCAGTCCATCTCACTGAGGTTCTTCCTCTTTTTTGCTGACCCTGTACTTTAAAGCATGATGTCCTTCTCCAGGGACTAGTCCCTCCTAATAACATGTCCCAAGTACATGAGATGAAGTCTTTGCTTCTAAGGAGCATTCTGGCTGTACTTTTTCCAAGACAGATTGGTTTCTTCTTCTGGCAGTCCATGGTATATTCAATATTCTTCACCAACACTATAATTCAAAGTTATCAATTCTTCTTTGGTCTTCCTAATTCACTGACCAGCTTTTACATGAAAATGAGGTGATTGAAAATATCATGGACTGGGTCAGGTGCACTTTAGTCCTCAAAGTGACATCTATGCTTTTTAACACTTTAAAGAGATCTTTTGCAGCAGATTTGCCCAATGCAATATATTGTTTTATTTCTTGACTGCTGCTACCCATTAAAAGTTCCAAGATAATAATAAGAAAATTGCATTTCCCACAAAGACTCTGGAAGTGGGCTTTTCATAATGTGTATAGGAATCTGAAGAGACTGTCTTTTGATTGGCTTTTAAAGAGCATGATTTTGCCATTGGCGTATTGCTGGTTTGTTCGAAGTATTTTGCTAATAATATGCTTACAAAAGAATTTGATCTCCAATTTAGGAGTCACTATATGGGAACTGATGACCTTTGGAGGAAAACCCTACGATGGAATTCCAACCCGAGAAATCCCTGATTTATTAGAGAAAGGAGAACGTTTGCCTCAACCTCCCATCTGCACCATTGACGTTTACATGGTCATGGTCAAGTGTAAGACAGCAGAATAATTTTATCATCACCACTGTCATTCTTAGTGAAATAATAGCACAGACTAATCAACCTGCATAATGTTTCTCTGTATTAAAAAATATTTATAACAGTTCATTAATAATTATGCAAAGAGCATGTAAATACCTGTTTGTTGTAATTATTATTAATATAAAATAATATGCTTCCATGCTGTGAAGTCAAAATTATATGACTCTTACTCTTCTCATTCATTTCTTTTTGATTTTTATAATTTCCAGGACAAATCAAATTGTCATAAAAAGATGTGATTAGTCACAATAATGTTAGTAATCTTTATAGGATCATATCAGACTAAAAAACATGATCTAAACATAAAGAAAGGAAGCTTGATATTGATAGTTTAAAAATTGGATTAAATGGAAATCTGTTTACCAGTTTTAGTCAGGAGGAAGGTAGTGGAATAGGGT
>NW_004443977.1:2279984-2281409 GCF_000243295.1 Trichechus manatus latirostris | reverse complement strand
TACTTAGCCTGGATTCTATTTATTAGGAAAAATAAGTTTTAAATCAGATCAGTAAATAGTAGTTTATGTTATTGTGTAGTAGATTGTATTTAGTTACATATGTTGAAAGCAGATTGAGATGGAATCTCACCTATTGGATAGCTTCTTTCACTAATTTTCTTTGTTTTTTAGATCATCATTATTAATCTTTTTTTTTTACATTTAGCCTATAGTTTCATAAAGTTTAAATCTCACATCTGTCTGTAAGTATGGATATAGTAACTCTTTTTCATGTGAATTTCTAGGTTGGATGATTGATGCTGACAGTAGACCTAAATTCAAGGAACTGGCTGCTGAATTTTCCAGGATGGCTCGAGACCCTCAAAGATACCTAGTTATTCAGGTTCGTGGATTTGACTTATGTTTTCAAAAATATCCCAATGATAAACTCACTACAAAATATGAACAACATCTAGGCTTTGGAGTGTGAAAAGCACCACTAACTTAGATGTGATTGAGTGGAATAGCATATAAATGTTTTACCTGATGTCAAACCACCTCTAAGCATTTTCCCTTGGTTTTCAAGTGACTCTACTATTGAACAGCCATATAATAGCAATTATCCATATACATAAAATGGCTTTTATCTTCATACAAGCCTTCTAACACTCTGCTTTTTATTAACGATATTTGTAAGTTGTGTTCATTATTATAATCTTCTCTTTCCAGAATCAAAGAAAGAGGGATTTTTGTTTTCTTTTGCCCATACCTGAAGACACTAAATTAACAGTTTCAATATATTAACATTTAATTTCCTAGAAATACATTTTTAATTATGTTTTGTTTTGGGAGATATGCATTGTCCAAGCAATAACTCAGATGCAAATGAATTGATGTATACATAAAGCAAATAACAGACCAAAAGAACCTTTTATATTAATCACTAGAAAAATAGGATTGGCTACGTTAACAATTAGAATATTTTTATCTATGATTATTTTTACACAAACCGTAAACAAATGAACCTTAGAGTACACTGAATTTTGTTTCCTTAATAAAACAAAGTAACTTTTATCTTCATATCAATAGGCCAACATGAAGATAAAAGCCAGGTCATAGATGATAATCTTAATGATTTCCAGCTATTTTTTCCCAAATTAACTTTCATAAACTGAAATTGTTTACCAAAAAATTACATTACTTTGAAAAAAATGTTAAATCTAAGAAATAGATGTGGTGAGAAAGAGTATACCGAGTTCTGATGTCTCTTCTTCCCCCGTTATTCTTTTGCCACTTCTGCTGTGATTTTGAAAGTCAACACTGACAATGTAGCCATTATGCAATAGAACAAATTATGGAGCCTGTGTGACCTGGCAAACCAGGTCTATACTGTCAAACCAGACAAATAAAATGTAAATACAGTAAATTAGAGATTGATAAATTGAT
>NW_004443977.1:2277822-2278723 GCF_000243295.1 Trichechus manatus latirostris | reverse complement strand
TCTATATGAATATCATTTTTTCTCTGAAAGCTGTCAGATCCATGTATTTATTTATTTTTTTAAATCCATTCATCATTCATTCGACATGTATTAAGTACCTCTTCATGTGAGGCATTGTTAGATACTTGAGATTTGAAGATTTTTGACGTAACTCCTGCCTTCAAGAACTTCTCAGGCTAATGAAAATCAAACAGATATAAAATCAGAGAACAATGTGCTAAATGCTATAATCAAAGGTTCATTGGTTGTTATGGAATGTGGAAAAGCAGTAAATTTATTTCTATAATCAATTTCTTCCATTGATAATATTCAATACAATGCTTAAAATTTCCTAGAAACTGATTCGTTAGTCTTAGTCTCCTCCCCACATCTAAGAACATTATCATACCTAGTTAAACAGCATCCTATTTCTCTTGACCCTAGGCAACAGAAAATTTTCAACTTGTTGGTCATTTTCCAAATTGAGGTTATTTGCCTTAGTTTGGATTGACAGCAATAGTAAAGTAATACTCAGTTCTTACTATGTGTCAGTACATGTATATTAACTCACTTAACCCTTACAAGAACTCTGTGAGGTTCTATTATTATCCCATCTTACAGATAAGGAAACTCAGGCACAGAAGTTAGGTAACTTAACTTGGGTCACACAGCTAGCTAGTGGAAGAGCAGGATTCTAATGTAAGCAGTTTGTCTCTATTAAACTATACTAGTGCTTTATAGTTAATTAGAATACATTATTTCCATAATATGATTGTTTTTCTTGACAACAGCTTCAGAGTCTGCGATAAATATTTGGCAAATTCCACAGATAAATCTATAAAATGTGCCTTGCATCCTGCTTCATTCCTTTTGCAAACCTGCACCCATTTAGGTTATGAAAGTTAATTTGGGCAAAAATAGC
>NW_004443977.1:2274913-2275952 GCF_000243295.1 Trichechus manatus latirostris | reverse complement strand
TTTTCAAAATAATTGTTATATTTTATGCATTTATGTTATATTTTCTTCTAAAGAATACCCAGTTGGAAAATGAGCAAGAGCATTTTAAGTTACCTGTATGCATATCTTTTGTTTTTATTTTTGTTTTTTTCTCATGTGATTAAACATAAAAGAGGAAGACCTAAGGACACAAGTGAAGGAAGCATTTCATAGCTAAATGATGTAGTGGGAGAATTTTGTGATGAAATAACAAGGTTACTCTGGGTGCAATTTACAAAGGATCAGTATCAATTCTAACAACTGCTGCTTGATGATAAATGATTTTAGTCTCAGGATGTTGGTTTTACATTTCATCCAGAATATGTCAAGGTTTCCTACACAATATCCTTGATATCATGCTTGGGATTATTTTATTTTATTTATTTTATCTAGTAAGCCAGAAAAAGGAGCCCTTCATATTAAGACACTGCATGTCACTAGGGATTTGTTGGTCTCGAAGTGTTCTCCATCTAAGTAGTAATATTTTAAGTTGTTCAATTTATGATATTGAAAGAGGAAATTATTATATGAATTTGTCAGGGACTAAGCATTGTGCTGGAAATGAGGGTACAGAGTTGGAAGACCGAGGTTTTACCCTCAAAGATTTTATATCCTAGTTAAAAACCAGATGCCATCAAGTTAACTCCACCTCATGGCGACCCCATGCGTGTCAGAGTAGAACTGTGCTCCATGGGGTTTTCAACGGCTGATTTTTCAGAAGTAGATATCCAGGCCTTTGTTCTGAAGCACCAGTAGCTGGACTCAAACCTTCAACCTTTTTGTTAGAAATCCATTGTGTTAACTGTTTACACCAATTAAGGAGGTAATATTCTGAGAGAAGAGTACTAGGTGTTGTAGGAAAAAGGCAAAGGAAACCAGATCAGGTTAAGAGGTTATAGACAGTCATTTTAGTTGCACCTTGATGGAGGACCAGGATCTGGCTTGGAGCAGAAGTAGATTTTGTTGTGGGCAGATCTGAGAAGTCAGAGGGAAGGCAAAAACAACAATATAACAACAACAA
>NW_004443977.1:2248727-2272921 GCF_000243295.1 Trichechus manatus latirostris | reverse complement strand
TATTATTTTAGTTATACTACTCTTTGTTAGACTTGCATTCCTTTATCAAAGTAGTGTTTCTTCTCCCTTTTCCCATTGTTTCATCCTTTAATTTTCCATGGCTTCTGAAAGATTTTCATGGAGTTTAGGACACAGTATCTCAGTAAACCTAATGATCCATCCTTTTTAGTCCCAGCTCTGAATTTTTCACTCAACCCAACCTTTAGGAATTACAAGCAAAATTAAACTATTCCTCAATTTCTTAAGTAAAAAAGAGATAATTTTTATATTTTTTTCTCCAAATGTATCTCCGCATGTGTTAAAAATTACTTCTGACTGATGTCAACTTTGAGTCTCACCTCCTTGTTATAGTGTGTTATAATTTCCTCTCTCCATATATGTATATGTGTACTTTTTTTTAGGGAATTTGCCTTTTGCTGCCAAATAATTGACTATATTTCTTTCAACACATTCCCTTACATTATTCTCATTTCTTCTCCCTCCAAACTTTAAAAAAGCTCAGTCCTCTGTGTGTGTAAAACTATATACTAATACCTACAAATGCATGCTTGCACATGTAATAAAGGTGGAATAATTCCTAGAGCACAGGGACTCAGAATGATTTTTTTTTTTTGTCTTGGGCTGAAGTGGCAACCAGATAATTAGAACGTCCCAGCCTCAAAGTTGGGGAAGGCGAAAAGGATGGTAGCAAATACAGGAAATAAAATACATTAGTACCTGTACATAAAGTTCCACACTCCCATTTACACATATACACCAGGCTTTCTTTACCATGTCTACCAGATAATCTTCTTCCCTCTCCTTTGCCACTTTCTTTTCTTTTCTTTTCTTTCTCTTAGAATATATGATCTTCTCTAGTTATTTGTTTCAACTGGATTTTTCCTGAATAAAAATGATTACGCGTGTGGTTTGCCCTTGGCCCTAACTATGTAGATCAATTCTAAGTATAGTAATTTGCACCACTGAGGTGCCCTGTTGGAGTATGAAGTGGATACATAAGTATTTATTGCTAGAGTATCAGAGCTGGAAGGTGTCTTAAAGATCTAGTACAAACTCTTTCATTTTACAAATGTCTAAACTGATCCTAAAAAAGATAAAACCAATAACTCAGTGTCTTCCTGCTTCTAAGGGAGGGGTGGAAAACCATGCTCCAATGTCTCATGTCTAAGTCTAGCATTTAATCCACTATCCCATCTTTTTTTCTTTTACTGGTCACAGCCATGGAAATCTTGATTTTGACTTTAAGTCTAATGAGATTTAGTGTCAATTGGTTTAAAATGCTCCTGCTGGGAGTGCAGTGAGAAGCCAGAGACCCTGCTGCTGTTTTGCCTTCTCTGTTTATGCTTCTGTGAGACTTCCTGTAATCAAGAGTTAATGGTTTAGAAGGAACAAATGGAACTGATAGAGCCAATATGGAAGCAAAAAGCAGGGAAAACAATGTCTGTGTTGGGATTGGTAATTACATGCTTGAAGATAAAAGGATCCTTACAAGTTTCACAATGGTTATAAAAATTTAAATACCAACCTAAATTCAGTTTATTGATAACATATTTACGTGCTAGGCTCCACTCTGACCTTTCTGTATTTATTACCCTTATCTTCACAAGGATAAGTGGAAAAGATTACTATTCCCATTTTACATGGACAGAAAACAGAACGTAGAGAGGCAAAGTCTTTTTGCTGAGGTTCTGAGCTAATATGGTACAAAGGTAAGGCTTGAACCCAGATCTGTCAGGCCCAACAGTTGATGATTTTAACTCCCACCATTCATTTGGTAAAAGAAAAGGCAAAAAAATCAGTATATTATCTCTAATAAACAATAATTAAACAAAACCTGTGTTACTGTTAAATATAGACCTAATAACTATTCAAACGAAGCTTGTTAAAAGGTAGTTGGTACAGACTTCTAGTCAATTTGTTTTTTAAATATCTGGGACAATCTTTATGAAACCTTTTTTTGTTCTAGCCTACAAAGTAACATTTTGAAAATCACCCTCACCCTTGCACATACTCAAAAGTCTGTTATTAAACCCGTTGCCATCAAGTCGATTCCAACTCATAGCGACCCTATAGGACAGAGTAGAACTGTCTCATAGGGTTTCCAAGGAGCGCCTGGTAGATTCGAACTGGTGACCTTTCAGTTAGAAGCCCAGTGCTTAACCGCTGTGTCACCAGGGTGCCAAAAAAAGTCTACTGTAGGCAATATAATTATAAAATCAGAGAGCAACTTTTATTCTTGGAAAATTCACAAAAATCAGTGATAGCTGAATAACACTTTAAGGTTTACAAAGCACTTTGACAATTGTGACATTTTGTTTACACACCAGAATCCAAATTATACAGCAAGTGAAATCTCAGACCTATTCAGTGACTTGGTAACTTGGTTAAGAGCTTGGTAACTCTGACTGCAAACCGAGCGACCTTTCCATTAAATAGTGATTCACCTGAAAGAATTCCTTGTCCTTATTGTTGTTTGTAGCTTCCCATCAGTACTATACTTGGGCACTGCCAAACACATGCCTACAACACTGAGACAGCGTGTCCGGTAGAAACTTGGCTTACTTAGGGAGAGTCTAGCGTTAAAGAACACTTCAGTGATTGTTATGAAATTATTTTACACTTGAGCAATTGTCAGCTCACATAAGATGCCTTTTTGAACATTCAAAAGAGACTTATTTTTCCTTCTTTGTTAAAAAGTTCTAAAGAAGAAAAATCAGAGCTAGAAAAGGAAACAAAGAGGAGGGAGGAATGACTCGAGGTGAAATTTAGGTTAGAATATTAATGAATGTTTTATCTAAATCATTTAGATGGTTAGTTTTTGGTATTATTACTACAGGGCTCTGCTGTAAATTATAGAAACAAAACTCATCAAGAAGTCTGTTCTCTACTGTACCATACCTAGAAGCGCAATGGTAAGTTTCTTTACCCTTTCCACAATAGAATGAGGAGATTATCATCAACTTTCTATTCAGGTTTTTTGGAGGTTATTTACTTTATTTATTTACCTTTTTTTTTTTTTAACAAATCCATCTTTGTCTGCCAAAACTCCCTGCTCAGGCCAGCCTATTATGATGATTGCTCTTGCAAAGGCTTGAGAGAGAGAGATGTTCTATTTCATTCTCAATAAGGATTGATGGCATTTTGAGAGGTTCAGAATATCCTTTGATTACTCCAAGAAGCGGAATGGGGAAGATGATGTGGATAGTGGGGGGTGGGCTTCCTCATCAGCTTTCCTTTGTGCACTTGCTGCAATTGAACATTTCCCAATCACAAGCAACTTGTGTTTCAGCCCCTTTCCATGCTCACCTGCCCAAATGAAAAGTTCTCCTTTCTGTTCAAAATTCTGACATACCGGAGTGTTCTAAAGAGAGCTAATTCATGCTCTGTAGTTTTCACTCAGGCACTGTAAATGAATGGCTGTGGACCAACCTCTCATTACACTTGAGCAAAAGCCAAATTGATCGATGGGTAGACCACCACTGGAAAAATCCCAAATACTGTCTCTTGCTGCAAAATGTTCTACATTATGATGAAAGCAGTACTGTAAATTACAGACGGAAAGAAATCAGAAGTTTAATTCACATACCATTTGTTTTACTTTTCCCAACAGTAATCATAGACATTGTTTAGTAACATCCATACTTGATTTTTCCCCTCCCTGAGAGAAGAAAAATGTTTTAAATTTTTACCATATTGGAGATGATGAGATGTACCTAACCCGGACTCATTTGGAGCCCAGTGCAGTCTCTTTTTAGTTAAAAGTCAGGTACTGTTGTGCTGTGTGAGAAGCACCAGGCTATTGAGTGAATATTCCTGGATTGAAATATCTAAACTCATTCTTTTACTTCTAATAATTACATATATTTATATGAATATGAGATGACTCAAAGAGTAAATAATAATACCCATTACCCATTGCCTTCGAGTCAATTCCGACTCATAGTAATCCTGTAGGACAAAGTAGAAATGCCCCATAGGGTTTCCAAGGTTGTAATCTTTATGGAAGCAGACTGCCACATCCTTCTCCATGGAGAGGTTGTTGGGTTCGAACTGCTGACCTTTTAGTTAGCAGCCAAGTGCTTAAACCACTCTGCCACCAGGGCTCCTGGCAGTAAGTCATGTTAAAATATAACAGGGCTTTTTAGAGCAAATACATTGTGATGGAATATCTTCTTGTGATGGTAGCAGTAATAATATTGCCATTATTTTTCATTTTTTGTTATTATTTCTCCTGCAGAGCAGCTGGTGGCTTCGAACTGCAAACCTTTCGGTTAGCAGCCTAGTGCTTAACCACTGAGACACCAGGGTCCCTTAAATAATAATAAATGATACGTATTATTACTTATTCTATGCCAGGTACCTTATTAAGTGTCTAATATTAATTAGCTTATTTAATTTCATGAAAACCCTGTGAAGTATTTACTATTATTATCCCCTATTTTGTATATGAGGAAACTGAGGCACAGCTATTACATGGCAGAACCAGGCACCCTCTAGGGAGAGGCTACACTCTTAGCCACAATGATGCATTGCCTCTCACTCTGCCTCTGACATTTCTTTGCTATTTTATCATTGCTATAAGGTCAGTACTCAGTGCTTTGCAAATGAGAGAGAAGTCAAGGGTGACAATAAGTTTCCTAGCTGGGGGACTGAGCTGATGTTAACTTTGCTATTAGCATATGAGAATTGCAGATGTAGAATAAGGAAATACAATTAATATTTTGTAATAGAAATAGAAATAGCTATTAGATAGTCAGGAATGTGTTTTTAGAGCTCAGCTGACCTTAAGACTTGATTTTGAATCCATTCTTATTCTTGATTTCATGACATATTGGTGTTCTTTTTGAGAGTAATTTCAGTGGAATATAGAACTAGTGGAGAGAAAAATACAATTGACAGAGGAGTAAAAGCAGGGAGTAAAAATCTCTTTGAAAAAATTATTCCATGTGAAGGGAAGATAGGAAACAAGATATGAGTAAAGAATTTTGACTTTTTGAACTTTTTTTTAATCATCAGTTTCCTCATAAATGTTGAGTTTGATTTTAAAGGGACTTTCTGAATAGTCTTACTAGTAGCTGCTTATACACTAGTTTGAACTTAGAATTTTTGCTTACCTCTGTCAAATAACAGATTGATTCAGGCAAGTAGCAAAGAGAATCTATTCATTCAATTGTTCATTCACTCATCAAACATTTATTGAGGTGTCTACTCTGTGTCTGATCTCATGGCTGTTTACTAGGGCCACATCCAGTTCTGCCCTCAAGAAATTTATAGGTAAGTAACTAGGCAATAAAATGCAACGAGAAGAGTCTTAGAATGGGGGCAAATAGAGAGAATGTATAAGGGTCATTTGAGCAAAGTGATGTTTTTAAGCAGGGGTGACAAGGTCAGATTTGGCTCCAAGTAAGAAAATCCTGGGAGCTTTTTGGTATCTGAACTAAAACAAAAAGAGATTCATTATAGTTAGAGCAGAGAGGAGGCCATTGTGAGAGTTTTATTCTCTATCCACACTGCCACTGCCTGAGGAAGAGGAAATAAAATGGAAAGTCTGATGTAAGAGATGGTTTTCAGGTAGAAGCAACAGAGTCCGGTGCTCGTTGGATGTTCCAGAGGGAGATGAAGAGAGAAGTCAGGGGTGACGCTAAGTTTTCTAGTTGGGGGACTGAGCTGATGTTAACTTTGCTATTAGCATATGAGAATTGCAGATGTAGAATAAGGAAATACAATTAATATTTTGAAATATAAGTAGAAATAGCTATTAGATAGTCAGGAATGTGTTTTTAGAGCTCAGCTGACCTTAAGACTTGATTTTGAATCCATTCTTATTCTTGATTTCATGACATATTGGTGTTCTTTTTGAGAGTAATTTCAGTGGAATATAGAACTAGTGGAGAGAAAAATACAGTTGACCGAGGAGTAAAAGCAGAGAGTAAAAATCTCTTTGAAAAAGTTATTCCATGTGAAGGGGGAATCGGAAACAGGATATGAGTTCAGAGAGGAAGATGGTAAGAGGAATTTTTCTAAGATAACGGGCATTTGAACATTCTTAGATGGGAGCGAGATAGTGAATTCATAGAGATGGAAGACAACAGAAGAGGGAATAATAGACAGACAAATGTCCATGAGGAATTAGGGGAAGATAAGTTCTGATATAGAAGTAGGTAATTTTGAGGATGTCAAAATGTATTAATGAAATTTTAACCCATCTCTCAGTTGGGGGTTTCACTCTCCCTTCAGCACTAGGTAAAATTTTTTTAAAAACCAAAAATCACAGATGAAGGGAAAAAGTGTTTATTGAGGCAAGTTGGTAAACTGGCGATATGGTTTTCCAGAACTTAGGCTTTGAGATCTGACTGTCTGTGTTTCAGTTTGAATTCCAGTACTTACTAGTTGTGTGAACTTGGATGCTTATTTGACCTGTCAGTTTCTTCTTCTCTAAAATGAGGATAAAATAATATCTACCATAGGTATGTATGAGGATTGAGCACAACAGTACAATCACAACTCAATAACTGTTAGCTCTTCCCTCTTCCTAGGTTCCAGTTTCCTCATGTCATGCCTCTCTTCCATACTTCATTGATTCCATTTCTTTTTTGATTTCTACAACTCAGTGCCTTCTTTCATTTCACCAACAGCAAAAGTAATTAACATAAAGACTTGTGAGTTTGGTAGATTTGATTGAAGACAAACTGGTGGACAGACAAGTCTAAAGGATCACACAATAGAGAACCCAGTCTTCTACTATATCACCTTCTTTTTCCATGCTCTTTTTCTCAGCTCTGTCGCTTTCCCAGATTGACCTGGGGCTCCAAAATTTTATTTCTCTAAAACAGTGTAGTATAATTTTCCCTTTCATTTGAAACCTTGGTACTCAGCTCTTCGGTGACTTGCTTCCTACCTCAAACACATATGCAAGATTTTTTATTTTATTTTATTGTTTTAGTGAAGAGAGTTAGTTGTTCTCCAAGAGGTATTTACTGCAATTGTTTTAACAAGTTCTCATTTCATTGTAATTTAGATAATGAACTTAAGGGCACTAAGGGACTCCCAACCTATTGATATATAGATTTTATTCTCTCTGTGATATAGCAAACAAAATTGTTGGCAGACAGGAGAGCAGGGGTGTGTTAGGAAGCTTAAGAAGACTGACTGAAGCTTGGAAAAATGCTGTGGTAAGGCATATGAGCAAAGACGAACAAGGGGCTGATAAACATAAAGACTCACCAAAGGTAGAAAACATGGCTTTTTAGAGGCATTATTAAGCCTGACGTTTGGATACATCAAGAGTTGAGAACTGGTGGAAGTTGAAGGAACTGAAGGTAATATTGAGTAATCAATCATAAATAAATAATCAACCATGGGGCACAAGTAAGTTCATTTTCATTATATGTCAATCATCTATATATCTAATTATATATATATATATTCTATGTAAATATTAACATTAGTTGTGTTCTATGAACCCAATGTAATGCTTGGTTCTTTGCATGCATTCTTATTAAAGATAATATTAAGAAAGAAGGGGGTATTCTTCCCTCATTTCAAGCTACAGAAGTTAGGACTCAGAGAGGTTAGGTAGTTTGTGACATAGAAAAGGATTTTTGACTTTGAAGCTCTGGATGTTAAGGTCCAGCCAGATGGTAGTTATAGTGCAATAGAGATAAGATCATAGGCAAAGAGGAAGCTCAGAAACTATAATGCTAAAGTTTCCAGTGGTTTGCCCATGGTGAAAGGTGGTGGGAATGAGCCAGACACCACTGAACAATCTGAGTGACACCACTATATATTTCCTAGGGCTGCTGTGGAAAAAAAAAACTACAAAGCGAGTGGCTTTAAACAACAGAAATGTATTATCTCACAGTTCTGGATGGAGACTGGCCATCCAAGATCAGCTTGTTGGCCATGTTGAACGAATCCTTCTGAGGCTTTGAGGGAGATTCTATTCCATGCCTGTCTCCCAGCTTCTGGCAGCCCTTGGCATTCCTTGGTTTGCAGTTGCAGGATTACAAGTGTCCTTGTTTTGTCTCTCTGTCTGTTCTAGGCTTATATAGGAGCAGCACTCAGATGAGATTAGGACCTACCCTACTCTGGTATGAGTGTTGTGAAGCCCTACTCTGGTATGAGTTTTGTGAAGATTAGGACCTACCCTACTCTGGTATGAGTTTTGTAAAGAGGTGAAACCTCTTTAAGAAACAAATGCAAAAATTAAAAACTCCGTCATTTGCAAATGTTACAAAATCACATATCTGTGTGAATCCATGTGCCGGTTCTTTCCAGGGCCTTGGAAGGGGTTGTACAATAGAAAGTTTAAGCTTTATTGGTTCAAGGTAAATCCACCTTTGGGTAGAGGAGGTTAGAAAACATGCAGGAAGAACTGCTGCTGGGAATGAATGCGTTCTTGGTTTCAAACAGCATATTAATGAAAGCTTCCTTTGGGGATTCTGGTATGTAGAACCTCAAGATAGAGGTGGGGTAGGCCCCATAATTTTAATATGGTAAACAAAGAGCTCTTTATTTATTGGGATTCCTGCCTCCCTTCTGGAGGAGGATGGTCCAGCACATTTTAAAATTTTATTTGTGGGCTGATAAACATTTTATGAGTGTTCACCTGACTGCATGCTTAGGATGAGCTTGTTATTTGTTTCTGCTCTTCTCTCCACAAGAATTTCTAAGGAGGAGAATATGAAGGCATTTCAAAGCAAATAATTCACAACCTGGGCTTGTGTCAAGCTCTCTTGGAAATATCTTTTCCTCCTGCGTAATTGAAATTCACTGTGCTTTTGTATAGCAGCAAACTGGATGAAAACCCTAGAATTGCTGTCAGTGTGCTAATGTTACTGCTAATTGTTCTCACACGAGTATTTCGTTACCCTTCAATAAGAATTTAAGAGATCAATCCTAAGAATGAGGAAAATGCCCTCCTCTCACTTATTATTTTTGGCAAGTATATGGTATATCTAAGCTTGTTCACCCAAACCTCAGATACTAAGTATGTTTTAAGTACAGTATTAGTTACCTAGGGCGGCTGTAACAAAATACCATAAATTAAGTTTGTAAGAACAGAAATTTATTGTCTCACAGTTCTGGAGGCTAAGAGTCTGAATTCAGGGTGTTGGCAGGGCCCTGTTTTCTTTGAAGGCTCCAGGGACAGATTCTTCCTTGTCTCTCCCTGCTTCAGGTAGCCCCGGGGGATCTTTGGGTTGCAGATGTATCTTCAAATAGCCATTGTCCCTCTCTTTCTGTCTCTCTGTGTCTATTATCCTTTCGTAGAACATCATTCAGATTGGATTAGGACCTACCCTCCTCCAGTATGGCCTCATGTTAATTAATAACATGTATTTCCAAACAAGACCATGGTCACGGGTACCAGGGATTAGGACTTCAAGATAAATTTGGGAAACATAATTCAATCCATAACAAATACTTACATAAGTAAATCTGGGAGAAATAAAAGGGGCTAGAGAATAATGTAACTAGTTGGTTATATATTTAAGAAGCTTCTTATCCTAAAAGATGATTTAGAAACAGTTTCTCAAAGTTTTGGATATATTTATAAATGATGAAACCAGTAAAAGTTCTTAAGTGGGCCTGGAGTGCCTAAAATTAAAGGCTCATGGCAAGAAAGATAATCATACTCTCCTTTGTGTTTATATTCATAAGACTAAGTATTAGTCTTTTCTTTTGTGGGAACATAGCTCTGCACCTGGGCTCAATATCTTTCTTTAGAGATGGCAAATAATTATTGTGCTAATAATAAAGGGGAAGGCAGGCTGGGGAATATACCAGAGGCTTTTCTTATCTGTCTAGTACTTTTTTTGTTTGTTTGTTTAGTCATTGGGAGAGGGGTCTGGTTTTATAATATGTGGGAAAGTGTAATCTATTTTATTTTTGCCCAACTCGAAGTCATTTATCAGATTACTTTAAGGTTGCAAATATAAGCACTTTTCTGTAACTTAGCTGCTTTCTTTCCAAGATGTGTCTTTCTTAAAAATGTTTATTATGCTTTTAAAATCTATAAAATGCTTCAGATCTCTGTTCATTAAAAGGGTGACACATTGGAATTTTCTCTCCACCAAACAGGGTATGAGAGTTCAAACATTTCCTCCATTACAATCTGCCCTTCTTAATGTATCAGCTTTCCATGAAAAGATCAGCAATCACAGGGAGGAAAAAAATTCAATCTAAGCACACATTCAGCACTGAGGACTTCTCTTTGGCCTGTTGACAATGCCTCAGCATGAATTCTGAGACATATCTTATTAAGAGTCTGTCTGGATGCTTTCAAGTGTTCAGTAAAAGTGATTCAAGAAAATCAAGGCCAACACATACTCGGCAGAGCAGGGAATTTCTAATGTTTGTGTTTCATTGACTTTCTCACCCTCCTCATCTCAAAAAAAAAGATTTTATTTCAGCGTATTATAAATTTCTACTATTAGTTCATTCAGTAAATTTATTTTAGTGGGTTAAGGATTTTATTAGTGGACATTTAATATGCATCTCTCTGTGACTAAGTGGAGAAAGAGTTCAAGGGGTCTTGCTTTGATTTACTATACCACTAAGAAAAGCATATCATTATTTCTTATTTTCAAAAGAATATTTTTAAATACCTTTAAATGATGTGTTAATCAACATACATTCAGATGAAATGTGTAAATTATTTCTCACTATTTTATTTACTCCAACAGCACGGATTATTTTTTTGATGATGGCTTCACATGAAATACCTGATACAAAATTTGTGAAATAATCTCTGCCGTCACATAGACAAATAGATAGCTGTATGAATATTTTTATTCTGGTATACAAGAAATTATTTGGTTTGTGCCATTTAGTATGGTTTTGTGTTTGTTGATACTTGGAAAATTCAGCATTCAGCTGTGTTTTCTTTAACTTACTAGAAGTAAATACCATGTTGCACATTTATATAATACATAATTGTATTCAAAGATATTTAACATGAGCATGAGCTTATAAAGCTTATAAAGCAGGCAGGATGGGCATTATTATTGATATTTTCCAGATGAGGACTTACTAAGGCTCAGAGCTGTTAGGTGGCATCTCTCCTCCCTAATCCAGTCTTCTTTTCCTGCAGCTGCTTCCCTCCCTCAAGAAGCACACGCTTTAAATTTTTGATTTAGAATTTCATTACTTATACCTTTGATTTTCTATATTATTTAGCCATGTCTATCCAAAAAATGCTTTTGAAAATTTTAAAATAAGCCTTCCTTGTAAGTAACTGTGTGATATACATCAGTATGGAAATATAATGGGTGGTATTACCACTTGGAAAGATTTCTGTTTGATCTTTCAATCAAAACTGGGTTTTGCATACTCCTCTAGCCTCTTTGCAAACTCTGGTGGCGTAGTGGTTAAGAGCTATGGCTGCTAACCAAAAGGTCAGCAGTTCGAATTCACCAGGTGCTCCTTGGAAACCGTATGGGGCAGTTCTACTCTGTCCGGTAGGGTCACTATGAGTCAGAATCAACTCGATGGCAATGGGTTTTGTTTCTTGGGGGGTTATAGCCTCTTTATCCTCAGGTTTTTCTTTCCCATCGTTCTTAGTCAGCAATTTATACAGTCAGATAAAGCAGAAGCCTGAGTTTCCTAGGCTACCACAGCATCAGGAAATATATAGATGTCTCAAGGAAGGGTTGTCATACTAGTGATGGAACCCTGAAATTTTATAAGTAGATGTGACATGTCCATTGCATTTGGAATCATTCATCATTTGCAGGAATAAAAATTTTTGGCATTAGAACTAAGATTTCAAATAATGCTTTCAGGAGCTTATAACTGATACTGGCAGGAAGAATGAGTGTACTAGATAATATATAATATTCAGATAATTGTACTTAGATTCAACTGAGGACTCATCTTGAGTATCTGCAGAGTAAGATGTGTGTAAGGCATGATTTGAGGAGTGCTAAAAGTCTTACAGAGTCCTTGAGTGGTAAAAATGGTTAACACACTCGACTGTTAACTGAAAGGTTAGAAGTTCAGGTTCACCCAGAGAAGCCTCGGAAGAAAGGCCTGGTGATCTACTTCTGGCAAAGCAGCCACTGAAAACCCTATGGAACACAGTTCTACTGTGACACACAGGGAGTGTTCATGAGTCAGAGTAGACTTTTTTTTTTTTTCAAGTCGTACATTCTTTAAAACATATCCCACTGGCTGGTTTGAATCTGACAGTCTCATCGATAGAACCACTCTTTAGGTTTAAGACATCTTTCTGTCTCTCCATGGTTTTATTCAATGCATCTTTATTGAATACTCACCATGTCCATATCCCTGGTACTTTGCTAGGTATCAAGGATATAATGGTAAATTAGAGTTAAGTCCTATTCTAAATAGACTCACACTAATAGAGTAAATGAACAATTAGAATTCAGTTTATAAATTATTCCCATGGGGCCCATAATGGGGTCTTGATAAATATTTGTTGAATCAATAATTAAATGTAGTCAGGATAATGATATTTTCCATGGGATCAACATGTAATCAAGGCAAAGAAGCCAGAAAGAACACTGAGAAACAACTGGCGCTTGGGCAAAGGCCTGGAGGTAAGAGAGGGGAAGACCCACTGTGGGAACTGCAGTCATTCATTTTGACTGGAGGTTGATGAGGAGAGAAGGAAGAGGTGAAGTCTCGAGAAATTTTTAAGAATCATAACTAACAAAAGTCTTCAGTGTCACAAGAAATTGGTAATTTAACCTGAATGCATTAAGGAGTCTTAAAGTTTTTTAAGCAGGAAAATGAAGTGTGAATTTTAGATTAGAATGAAGTTGAAAACTATGAATACAGAGATCAGTTCGAAGGTTATTATAGTACTATAAGCAAGAAACAATATCATAATCATGTTGCTGACATGGGCCTATTTTCCCTAAAAAGTCCTGGTTTGCTTCTTTTATCCTAGCTATTAATGGCATAGTGATTAAGAGCTACAGCTGCTAACCAGAGGGTTGGCAGTTGAAATCTGCCAGCCGCTCCTTGGAAACACTATGGGGCAGTTCTGCTCTGTCCTGTAGGTTTGCTATGAGTTGGAATTGACTCGACTGCAGTGGGTTTGATTTTTTTTTTTTTTTTTGAATTACTAATAACACTTCTTTTTACCCTCAAGGTATCCCACTTAGAATGATAAATTATATGGCACCTTAATCACAACTAAAGTAGTGGAAATGAGGATGGAGACAATGGTTGCATTCTGGAAGCGTTAGTTTGAATGGGTAGACCTTGAATGTTTAAATATAAGGGGTAAGATAGAGGAGAAGTCAGAGATGACACCATGATATTTGACTTACTTGAGTGGATAAGTTGTTGATGCCATTCACCAAACCGTGGAAGACAGGAGAATTAAATCTGATGTAGGGAGAAGAGATGGTAATTTCAGCTTTGGAAATGTAACCTTTGAGATGCCATGTTCTATTCCAGTGGAGAGTTTAGGCCAGCAGTTAAATATGTGGGTATGGATTGGTCTTCAGTTTAGTGTTGCCTGAGGTAGGGCCATCGTGATTCACTAACTTGAGAAAATTCCCCAAATTAATTTATCAGACTAAATAGATGCTGTGTGGCCTAGCTAAAGCCAAATCCCTTAGGAAAAGATAAGAGTGAAGATAAAAGAGGATGTTCTGGAATGTGAGTTATTGACCCAGATTGGTAGACCCAGCAAGGCCAATATTGTAATATTTCCTCTAGAACCAGGGCAAAAAGAAATGAGCCTGGAGTCCTCTAAAAACAAACAAACAAAAAACTTTTTGCCATGGAGTCAATTCTGACTCATGGCAACCCTAATGTGTTACAGAGTAGAATTGCTCCGTGGGGTTTTCTTGGCTAGAATCTTAATGGAAGCAAATGACCAAGCCTTTCTTCTTCAGTACTGCTGAGTAGGTTTGAATTGCCAATCTTTAGGTTAGCAGTCGAGCACAAACTGTTTATGCCACCTACGGACCTCAGGGAGTCCTCTAGAGAGAAGTAAAGAATCACAGACTTGAAATTGAAAAAGTCAGCCACTATCAGGAAACACCGAGATCAGACATCACCCGCTTCAGAGTTTGCCTGGGTTGCCCCAGACTTCAGGCAGATGATCTAAAGGTTCTAAGTAGATTTTTTTTCTCCCTATAGTAAACCATAAAAATATATATTTTTTTTCCAATTAGGCCTATTGAGTTTTGATTGTTAGTAACTAGCTGTGTGACCTCAAGGAAAGTCACATTCCATCTCTGTTCCTTGAATGAAAATGGATAGGGTGTGATTGGGTGGTCTCTGGCTTCCAGGTCAGATCTCATATGAGTTGCTCTAGTTTCAAGCCTGTTTATTTTTTGCCTCCTTCATGTTTTTTTATTGAAGTGCTAACCAGTTTAGAACTCTAATGGAAATTATGGCCATGGTCCTGACTAACCTAGGTTGACTTTGGCAGCAAACAGTGTAAATGGAAAACTAAGAAGTATTGGTCACTATTTTTATTTTAGAAATTCCAAAGTGATCCATACATAGATGCAGGAATTCTTTGTACTGTTTTTCTTCTTCCTTTTTATATGTGGCAAAATCATACTTGGGGCTTTTCCGAAATGGTAAAAGCTGTTTATTCTATGGTCAACAAGTAGCTCTTGGGGAGAGCTTTTTTTCTCTTGGGATACTGCCTTCAGTCTGATATTCATTTTGGCTCAGATCAGTTGTAAATACCAGCCTGTTTCTGTGAAATGTAACTGGTGTTTGCTCTGGGCTGATGGGACAGCCATGTGCTGTTTGCTCTGACAGGAGCTGTACCCAAGATTCCACAGTATGTTATTCAGATCAGCTCACACAAACCAGCTGTCCTAATTCCAGGTGGACTGTTAGAAATCTTTTTACTCATAGCAACAGCTGTGCCACCTGGTAGCTTAAAGAGCAGTAGTTGGATGAATCACCCATTGTTACAAATTCACTTTTTATCTGGTAAACAGTTTGCATAAACTAGCATTAACTGAAGATATTTCCAACATGGTGCACGCTGAAAAGATACGAACACTGAAAGGCTTATCTATATTATGTTAAATTGTTTTCTTGTTGCCAGCACCTATCATTTAAAAAACTGAACAAAACCTACCTACCAAAATTAGCTTTATAAAATTTGCAATTCTATCTCCCATAATACTTGTTCTCCTCTTCCAATATACAAATTATGCCCTTTTTTTATTTACATTCACACACATAGATTGCTCTAAATACTGTCATTATTATTTAGAATATACAATAAAAAATTTCCAATCTTAGATTATTGCTAAAGAGGAGTTTGAAATATAGCATGCTACACTGTTGCCTTATGATTTGCAAGATAATAAAATAACCTGGAATAAACACTAACAAATGTTGCTACATAGAACTCTTGTATGAGCTGTTTTAGTGAATAAGATTCGTTTGCTAATAGATAGAATTCACAAGTGAAAAATGGTTAAAACAAACAAAAAAAAAAAAGCAAAAGCAAGCTCACAAGTGAGCTAATAGCCTTTAGAAGACAATGTATTGGTTTGAGTGGGTTAAATAAAGTTTATGTTATCTAGTTTTAAGCTATTAATTTTCTTAATGTGTGAATATGCACACACACACACACACACACACACACACACACAGCCTAAAAATTTGATTTAAGTCCTTAAAGATAGTGCAAAAGTATGCATATCATACCCACCCCAAGGCATAATATTTCAAATTCTAAAGTAATGAAATTCAAATTCAGGGTATTTAACAGATATTTTTCCTCCCTCTTAGTTCCAACCTGGCCTATAGGTTGCTTAATTTTTTTTTAACTATTTCTGCAATCCCTAGAAATTTTATATATATATATACCAAACCCATTGCTGTTGAGTCCATTCCGACTTACAGCAACCCCACAGCACAGAGTAGATCTGCCCCATAGTGTTTCCAAGGAACAGCTGGTGCATTCGAACTGCTAACTTTTTGGTTAGCAGCCAAGCTCTTAACCGTTACACCACCGGGGCTCCATATATTTATATAGATGTACTTAAACACTATGAAAGGATCGCTGGTGGCGCAGTGATTCAGTGCTCAGCTACTAACCAAAAGGTGGATAGTTTGAACCTACCAGCAACTCCGCAGGAGAAAAGGCCTAGAGATCTGTTCCTGTAAAGATGACAGCCTAGGAAGCCTTAAGGGGCAGTTTTACTCTATCCTGTAGGGCTCCCACGAGTCGGAATCAACTTGATGGCACACAACAACAGCAACAAAATACTGTGAAGGTAAAAGTACATCAACTGACAGTAAGTGTGTATGTATGTGTTGATTTTTAATAACGGACTTCTATAACTAGAATGTTTAAATAACATGTTCCCTCTATGGAGGGCAACTTGTTTTGTATGCAGATTATCATAGTCATAAACAATGCTGTTAATTGTACATGGGCAGTTCTTATGTATAATATTTAATATTATTATTGGCTAATACATTTACAGCCTATTCAATAAAAAATGTAATCTGTCCTACAGTTAGTGTTCCGTTAAATTTACCCAAAGAGTATATCAATATGTAGTTTAGTTGAGAACAAATTCCCTCTTGGTTAAAAGCAAATGCTTTGAGCTTAGTCAAGAAAAAGACTTTTTTTTTTCTGGAAAATATAAACATGCTCCTCTAAAAGTGACTTGTACTGTTTATTAAATGCCAATTTGTGACTGCAAGGTGTAATAAAATAAACATTAGACGGGGACTCAGGGAATCCTGTTTCTAGTACTAACTAGTCATGTGACCTTCAAAAAATGAACCTCTCAGAGCATCAGTGTCCCTATCTGTAAAATTAAAAGTTTAAATTATAGAATTTCATTTCAAAATTTTATTTTCTCTAATCACCATCTAAATGTTGTCCTGCCTCCTAACAACATACAATCATATATTGCATACAGGTGTGATACTTTGCAGATACCCCATTTAGAAAAAAGAAAAGAAAGAAAATGTGATTAACATACTTTGAAAAGATTTGTGAAAGAAAACTTTATAACATGCTAATGACCCTTAGCCCTGTTGCCCTTTAAGTTAAATAAACTGAGAGCCCAAGGAGATTAAGGAATTTGTTAAAAGTCATGTGGCTTAGTTGCAAAAAAGGTCAAGAGTACAATCCTAGAGGTAAATGACCTCATGTAATCAATTGTTCTAGGTCCGTGGGATTTTTGTCTTCAAACATTGACTGACTCCTAAGCATTGCTCGTGTCCTAAGAAGTCTTCATCAAAGACTTGTTGGGATAGAAAACACTAATGCAAACCGACAGGCATACCTAGGATTCATTTGAAGAATTAGTCAGGCTATGCAAGAATTTGGATACAGTACATGGAGTCACGTGAATTGGAGTCAACTTGATGGCAGCTGGTTTCAAAGGCTTGATGATTTCATTTCTACTCTTGAGCAAAGATATTGCAAAAGAATTAGATGTTCTTACACATAAGTTAAAAAAAATATATAGGAAAATTGGAAGTATATTCTCTAACTGAAAAGAACTATTGCGAGCTCCTTGAGGACCCTCCTAGAAATTCTACTCTAGATTTGTAGCTACATGCATTATTGCCTCCTAAGTGATAATTAGGAAACCTTTCAAATATCACAACATACTTGTGAAGAGAAATATAATCATGAAAAAGAAAGTTGCCAGAACAACAGCAAAAGTTTTGAATTTGCACAAGAATGATGAGATGGAAATTCTATGTGATTACTAATCTCAAGAAAGGTGACAAGGTTCTTGTTGCTTATCTTGAATGAAGCTAAGGAATGTTGGCATTAATGTAAAATCATGTATCTTTATGCTATGTCTTTTTTGACTGTGCTGATAACAGTCTTCTATTCCATCATATAACACTGCTCAGGGCAGAGACTTAAAGCAGAAAGATGTAAATTGAGGAATTTTCACCTTCTTTTTTTTGACTCATTTGGCCATGAATATTTTAAAGAGAATTATCTCTGCTTCCACTGATATTTGGAAAGGGTATAGGAATTGCTGCCTGGGGATACAATAGTTTACTTAACCCCAGTCAAGCAGGAAGAGAAATGTATACTAAGCCCTGGACTGGAAACAATAAATCTGTAACCAAGAGCATTGTAATGGAAAACCTTCATGCTCTCCAGTTATTTAAAACTCTCTTCTCTTGCTTCAGGGCTGACTTTGGATTTAGCAAGGTAGGTAATGTGAGTGTGTGTGTGTGTGTGTGTATGTATACACACATATATATATGCAATACTATTTTAGGCAAAAAAATAAAAGAACTTTAGAGAAGTATATATATATGTTGTTGTTACGTGCCATCAAGTCAGCTCCTACTCATAGCAACCCCAGGCACAACAGAACTAAACACTGCCAGGTCCTGTGCCATCCTCACAATTGTTGTTATGCTCAAGCCCGTTGTTGCAGCCATTGTGTCAGTTCATCTCATTGAGGGTCTTCCCCTCTTTTGCTGACCCTCTACTTTACCAATCACCATGTCCTTGTCCAAGCACTGGTCCCTCCTGATAACATGTCCAAAGTACATGAGATGAAATTTCACCACCCTCGATTCTAAGAAGCATTCTGACTATACTTCTTCCAAGACAGATTTGTTCCTTCTTCTGGCAGTCCATGGTATATTCAATATTCTTCACCAACATCATAATTCAAGGCGCCAGTACTTTTGTCTTCCTTATTCATTGTCCAGCTCTTGCATGCATATGAGGCAATTGAAAACACCATGGCCTGGATCAGGTGCCCTTTAGTCCTCAAAGTGACATCTTTGCATTTCAACATTTTAAAGACATTTTTTGCAGCAGATTTGCCCAACGCAATACATCCTTTGATTTCTTGACTGTGATTCCATGGGTGTTGATTGTGGATCCAATGAAATTAAATCCTTGACGTCAGTCTTTTCTCCATTTATCATGATATTGCTTATTGGTCTAGCTGTGAGGATTTTTGGTGTCTTTATGTTGAGGTGTAATCCATACTGAAGGCCGTGTTCTTTGATCTTCATCAGTAAGTGCTTCAAGTCCTCTTCACTTTCAGCAAGCAAGGTTGTGTCATCTGCATATTGCCAGTTGTTAATGAGCCTTCCTCCAATCCTGGTGCCCTGTTCTTCTTCATATAGTCTGGCTTCTCGGATTATTTGCTCAGCATACAGATTGAATAAGAATGGTGAAAAGATACAACCCTGACACACACCTTTCCTGATTTCAAACCATAAAGTATAAGCTTGTTTGGTTCGAATGACTACCTGTTAGTCTATGTAGTAACCACATGAGCACAATTAAGTGTTCTGGAATTCCCGTTCTTTGCAGTGTTATCCATAATTTGTTATGGTCCACTCAGTCAAATGCCTTTGCATAGTCAGTAAAACCCAGGTAAACATCTTCTGGTATTCTCTGCTTTCAGCCAAGATCCATCTGACTTCAGCGATGGTTTCTCCCTCGTTCCATGTCCTCTTCTAAATCCAGCTTTAATTTTTGTTGATGTACTGCTATAACCGCCGCAACCACCAGGTCCTTCTTCTTAGTCTGTCTTAGTCTGGAAGCTCTGCTGAAACTTGTCCACCACGGATGACCCTGATGCCCTGAAGGTATTTGAAATATCGGTGGCATAGCTTCCAGCATTACAGTAACACGCAAGCCCTGAAAATTCTACTTAAACTCTTTTTTTTTCAACTTAAGTCTTTGTGGGAGTCCCTAGATGGTACAAACAGTTAATGCACTTGACTGCTAATCAAAAATTGGATGTTCAAGTCCACCCAAAAGCACCTCTGAAGAAAGGCCTGGTGATTTACTTCCAAAAAATCAGCCACTGAAAATCTTATGGAGCACGGTTCTATTCTGACATACGTGGGCTTGCCAGGAGTCTGAGTCAACTCAACTCAACTGAGTTAACTCAGTGGCAGCTGATTATCAGTAAACCATTATCAATATTTACACATAAGGGTCCAAACCAAAACCCATTGCCATTGAGTCGATTCCAACTCATAGTGACCCTATAGGACAGAATAAAACTGTCCCATAGGGTTTCCAAGGCTGTCGTCTTTATGGAAGTAGACTGCTTTATTTTTCTCCTGCATAGCAGCTGGGGGTTCGAACTGCTGACTTTCTGATGAGCAGCTGAGAGCTTAACCACTACACCACCAGGGCTCCTTATCTGCCCATGTTCGCACAAGCTATGAGTGGCTACCTCTATTTGACTTTTGCCATTCTGTTATCTCTCATCTTTGTCCTCCTCCTCCCCTTTCATCCTTTCTCAACTCTTCTCTCAAATAAATTCTTAGGGTTTCATTTTCTTGTGAAAACTAATCTCAAGGAAGCATTTGAAACTCAGTACCCTGAGATGTACTTAACTTCCCTGATCCTCAGTTTCCTCATCTGCAAAATGGGAGTCATAAATTTTAATAATGACATTTACCTTGCAAGGCTGTAAAACTAAATAAAACCCTAAAGAGTCCATGGCATATAGGAGGTACATGATATATATTGTTACCCTTTTCTATTCATTTTGCTAATAGTAGTCATATACTCATCTATAAAATAGATATATGAGTCAGTAGATTTCCTATACTGTCTTAAGAAAAGTAGAGTTATTAAAGTTTATAAAAGGCACCATTTCTATATAGTTTATAAATTCTATATTAACTTATATTCATATTTACTGACACCATTCACAATTTCTACTAAATTTAGAAATTTATTTTATTAAAACTCTTTTCCATTAATAGAGCAGATGAGACAAATGAGAAGACTAAACGTCCCAGGGTTAGTGAAAAGTTGATAAAGGGTGGGAGTACAATCCAGTATTCCTTCAACTAGATCACAGGATCATCGTTTATTATTGTTAGAGTAAACTCTTAAAATTCCTTCAAGAAAGCAGTCTCACATAATCAAGGCAAACAGATAAATGAATAAAATAATAAATACATAAATAGGTAAAACAAACGCACCGCTGTTGAGTTGATTCCAACTCATACTGACCCTACAGGACAGAGTAGAACAGTCCTTAGCGTTTCCAAGGCTGTAAATCTTTAAGGAAGCAGACTGCCACATCTTTCTGCCGCAGAGTGGCTGGTGGGTTGGAACTGCTGACCTTTCCGTTAATAGAGGAGTGCTTTTAACCACTGCGCCACCAAAAACGAAACCAGTTGCCATCCAGTCGATTCCGACTCAGCAAACCTGTAGAACAGAGAACTGCCCCATACGGTTTCCAGGAGCAGCTGGTGGATTGGAACTGCCAACCTTTTGGCTAGCAGCTGAGCTCTTAGACACTGTGCCACCAGGGCTCCTTAAATAGGCAAAAGTCATTGTATTCTCTCTTTATATGTATGTGTATATATACATTTATCTCAATGGGCTCCCCCAGCTCCTGTCAGTTTTTGGCACATAGACACAGTTTGTTTGTTTGTTTCCTTCTGTTTGCCCTATGAAAAACGAACTTTCTAAATCTAGGTGTCAAAAAACACTGGTATGTTGAACTCAGTTGTGAGAAAGATATTCCAACCCACACATTGGCAAATGCAAATAATGCATAAACCTTCCATCTGTACCGCTATTGGACCTGTGAAAGTGTGGAAATGCTCCTCAGAGTTTTGAGCATATATGCCAGGGTGGATAAAAGGTTGAGAACCCTTAATAGTTACTATGTGGAAGTATCCAGATAATAAATTAGTACTGATGGATTAGCAATGTCTTACAGAAACACATTCTATTTTAGTTAAAAGGGTTTAGAGTATTTCTTGATGCCAAAAGCTTTAATCCTATAGATAATGTGGATATTAACAACGTCTGAAGATAAAAGCAATTCTCTCTTGTTAAGTACATGTTTAATTTAGATAGAAGTTAAGCATTAGGAGTGTATTTTTGTTTGCTTCCGAAGAAGTTAGATTTGTACGATAATATCATAGGACACAATCCATCTGGTTTGCAATTGTAAATTACCTAGGAACAATCTTAGGTAATACAAATATGAGAAATGCTGTGCATGTAATAAGACAAAGGTTCAACTATTTATCATTCAAGCAAAAAAATAAATTTTAGTGCAAGATGTATTTAAAAGTGCATTTAACACTTCATTTGATATATTTGCTGACACTTGCCTTCTCTATAACCTCTGGCATTTGAGTCCAAGTTAATCATACAATGTCCCAATGATGTGGCCACAAAATAAAACTCATCTCTATCCATCACCCTTACAAATCTCCCCACCAGGAGCCAACTCCATATCGCCTGTCATTTCATAACCCACTTCTTTCTATCTCCACCCTGCTGACAGTAAATCCCCTCACCAGCTAATTGAACAGATGCATCCCGTGCTGCTTCCTAAAGATCTGCAATGCTGGGCTGTGATGGACAGCATAAAGTGGCACAATGAAAAACAAAAGCCTTTTAACTGAGAGCACTGCTTTGTTCTGCTGAGAACTTTAAGGTTACTCCAGCTCATTCCAACTGCTGTGAGGATCTTAATTTTTACTCACCAATTTACTTGCAGCTGTCATTCTTCCCAGTATTAAAAGTTCAGCTCTTCAAGTGTGGGCAATTGGGGGAGGTAGGAATGAGAAGAGCTTATTGAAAAATAACAACAGCAAAAACAAGTAAAATCTGGCTTGGCTCTCAAGTACAAAAAGTTATTTTCAAAGCCTATAAATTATGACATAGTGATTAACATGCAATTTAAATATATTTAAACAACAATTATATCACATTCCCAGCCCAGCTAATTGGCCTCACAGATGTTCCCTTGGAGCTATATTGCCCTTCCAAGGGGGAATGAGTGAGATGCTCTTTATCATGGAAAACAGAAAAAAAGCAAATGGAAAAAAAAGGAAACAAATATAAAAAGCAGCCGGTAACCCTAAAAACAATGAATGCTAAAGGGGCTTTGTTTAGCGTTTATTCCATTTCAGTGCCGAAAAGGGGGAAAAGCATGATGACTCTCCCATTACTGTGATGCTATTTGGCTTTATGTCCAGATACGGAGTTAGCAGGTTAGGGACTGACTGAAAGACTTATCAAAACAGTGACCGTGGATGCATTCTAATATGGCATGGTCTTGCTTGATGTAACACATCAGCCACAAGAGGTGCAGTTATCTTAATACAGTGTCCTTACAACTGAAGGAGTCACAGTCAAGATAATAAATGTAGATAATAAGCTGTTTCCTGAAGAAGACTGACTAGTGAGTTATTTCTTTGATGAGTACTCTCTCAAGTTTTATACAAGGCAAAATATGCAGCAGTCAATCAATGCTAGTTCCTCAGCTGTGATTCTAGTCTAATATTATCCAGCACAGCTACTACTGCAGGATAAAGGATAAAAGGACTACCAGTAATTACTAATATTTTGGAATACTTTGCCTCCCAATATGTCATTAGATGTATCGGTTGCCAGCAAGTCACTTCTGACTCATGAGGACACAGTGTGTGTCAGAGTAGAATGGTGCTCCACAGGGTTTTCAATGGCTGGTTTTTCAGAAGTAGATCACCAGGCTTTACTTTCGAGGCACCTCTGGGTGGACTTAAATCTCCAACCCTTTGGTTAGCAGCCCAGTGCGTTAACCGTTTGCACCACTAAAGAACTCCATGTCATTATAGAATTGAAACAAATTTACTCCAACCTCATTTTACTCGTGTCTTTCCTTCTAGTAATCTCAGTTAATTTTTGTCATTAAATTGTAAATTCCAAAAGGCCAGCAGCCATGTCTCCCCTAGTTCATCATAGCTTTCCAGCATCTAACACAGTGCCTGAGACAGAGCTTTAATACTTGTTAAAGTAATCAGGGTTGAATGATCAGGATAAGATCAGTGTTTGTAATTTGATAAAGTTTTACCAAGAGAATGTCGTGTTTCTTGTGCTACTCCTCTATTTTACAAATCACTGGATTATATAGAAAATTTCTTTCTCAAATTTTATGAAAAAATGATTTGAATTGATTTCTTATTGAAAGATAACAAAATATACCAAAATTTAAGATAATTCAAGAACAGGTAGGCATTTAAAAATGCTTCTTTGACATCAATTGACTGGCTTTAAAAATTCATTTTAGACTAATGACCACAACTACCACAGCCTCCACCAGACTGAACCAAGTACAACTAGATGGTGCCTGACTACCACCACTGACTGCTCTGACAGGTTTCACAATAGAGGGTCCCGGACAGAGCTGGAGAAAAATGTAGAACAAAATTCTAACTCACAAAAAAAGACCAGACTTACTGGCCTGACAGAG